>NW_010361697.1:769673-816700 GCF_000414095.1 Morus notabilis | reverse complement strand
ATATATATATATATATATCTAAAGAATATATCTCACGTTCTCCACGAGAGTTGGCAAAAGTTTCTTGTTGCTCAGTCATTTCTTTCTGCAAAATTTGTAGCAAAAAAAAAAAGAAAAAAAGAAATTAAGATCACAAATTGGTGAGTTAATAATTAGTATAATGAATCAACTGTTTGAGCAATGAAAACTAACCAACCTTCAAAAGGGTCTCCACTTTCCACATCTCAATCCCTTTAAAGAAAGATCTTGAAGAAGTCCCTGATATATAATTACACCAAAAACAGACAGAAATTTGTTTGAGAAGAGAATTAAAAAGAACAATATTTTTTCTAATTACAAGAATAATATTTGGAGGACTGACCAAGGAAGAGAATGATGATGAGAACAGTGATAAGCCAATAAGGGAAAACAACACTAAGAGCCACACCAAGAGTGATGCCAAGCATTAACATGGGCTGAAAAAGAAGGGCCAAATCATAGTCTATGATTGGCACTTCTTTTGTTGGGTGAGGAACTCTCAGATTGTACCAAACTGATGATGCTGATGCCCCCATTATCATACCTGCAAAATATTTCAAAAAATCAAAACCACCCCACAAAGAAAATTGCTATAAATATATAGGAAAAATGCATAATATGAAACACATACTTTATAAAACAAAAAGAGGCAAAAAGTTGGTGGAGAGAAAAAAAAACCGCCGAATGTAAAAGGCCAAACTGAAAAAAGATTATTTTTTGGATCAATAAGAGGAAAAAGGAGGAATCTAAATATGAATCTAGGAAAAAAAAAGTGAAAAAGAGCAAATAGAGTTTTACATTTAGAAATGGCAGCTGCTGATTTTGTGTCAAAACCGACTATGAGAGTGAGCATAGGAACAAAAATTCCTCCTCCTCCAACTCCTCCAACAGTCCCACAAGCCGAGCCCAGAAACCCAATCACTGTCGCCAACACAAGTCTCCAACTCAACTCCAATTCCTATAATAACCACCAATCACTGTCGCCAACACAAGTCTCCAACTCAACTCCAATTCCTATAACCAAAAAATTAAAAATTAAAAAATAAATAAATGAAAAAAGATTAGATTTTGCCCACAAAAATAGAGTCAAGATTGAATCTTTTCGCCAGAAATGTGCACAAATGTCATAAAGATTCAAGGAGAGAGAAACATATATACATAAAGAGTGTTGAGAGAGATTTTTACAGGCCAGACTAATTTTTCCTTGGAGAGATGGAGGGAGTTTTGTGATGATAAGAGTGTTTGGCGATGAGGGTCGTAACCGTTCTTGCTGTTGAGCAAGAACACCGAGAGAATTGCCGCTGAGAAACCCGTTATGAGGTAGAGAACCATCCCTCTTGTAGCCATTGTTGTAGTCCAGTGAATGAAGAATGTAAGAGAGAGAGAGAGAGAGAGAGAGAGAGAGAGAGTTGTCGTTTTTATGGAGAGAAGAGAAGGTTGTATTGTTATTGTGTTGAGTGGGAAAGTCACATGCATAAACGGGGGACATATAAAGGGTAAGAGAGAGAAAGAGAGAGGAAGAGGAGAGAGAGAGTCGTAGAGAGGCTGAAAAACAGATGAGATTTGAGAATGTTTAGGAGGGGGAGTTACCAAAACAGATTTGGGGATTTCACTAAGCAAAAAGGCCAATAAAATGAATACTAATATAGTATTTATATACCTTGATTCTAGAATATGACTAATCCAAGATTTAAAGTACAGTTTCCATTATTAGAGTAAAATAGTATTTCTCACTATAAAGTATAAATGCACCCAAATCATTATAAATATCCTTTAAAAAAATCCTTATATATATATATATATTTATATAGAAAAAACATTTTCAGCGCTTGAACTTTTTTTTTTTTTTTGTAATTTAGTTTCCATATTTCTTAAAGAGTAGAAATTAACTCTAACTATTAACGGGAACTAAATGTTAGGAATTTTATTGTTAATCCATGCGATAAAATATTAAAAATAAATTTTTAAGTGTCAAAATGTCATACTACGAGAAAGATATGTAAGTGCTAAATAATTGTTTTTTCTTTCACTCAAAATGATATTTTTACCAATTGGCGTTTTTCATTTTTCTTTTTGGAAAGAATTTACTCACGGATTTTTTTTTCTTTGAGTATATTACCGACGGAAGTTAATTGCTAAGATTTTGTAAATTCTAAGACTAAATTGTCAAGAAAAAAGCTTGAAAAAGAAAATGTCAAACTAGAAGAAATTCAAAAAATATAAGTTGCTAAAAATCCTGAAAAGATGAAAACCCATGATTCTCGGTTGCTCTTTCTTTTAATCCAAATATTAACAAAAAAATTTACACCATTTTATGGTGGAGTAGTAACATGCTTTATTTGAGAATGAATATATTAGATTCAAATATCAAAGTTTATGATTTTATAATATACATAATATTTTTTTGGAAAGTAGGATTATATATTATTTGTAAGGTATTTTCTTACACTAAAAAAAAAACACTCCATGTTATTCTTACTAAATATCCTACAATTTCATTCTTTTTTTTTAGTTCATATGCCTTTTTTTTTTTTTAATCAAAACCAATGTCACGAATTAGATCATTTGTAATTTGTTATTCTAAAAAAAAAAAAATTCATTTGACTATTCTAAAAAAATTCTCAAATAAAATTATATTTTAATTTAAATTTAAAACTCGAATCAGCGAAATAACATGGCCAATGATTCTCTTACATAATGAACAAGTCAACGTCATCATCAGTGCATGTGGCAGCTAGATGTCTACGGTGGACACGTCAACATATTTTTTTTTTCCTCCCAATATTGTTTGTATTTATATTACATTTTCTCACAAATTTAGAACCTAACTAGTTTGGTTGCTAGATTTGAACAAAAAAATTGGAACAAAACTTTTAATTTTTTGTGAGAGGCCGCAAAACAAACTCATCTCAATTTTTCAGCTCATTTCACTTTAGTTTTGAATGTTTTGTTCCAGTTATAATATTTTACACGCGAACATTTTACGCATGCATTTCTGTTTTTATTCAATAAATGACGGGACATTGAAGCCCTCAAGGCTCAAGGAGAGTTAGGCAATTCTTTCTAGAAAAAGTGCATCCATAAATATTTTCCAAGTCATTTTTTCTCTTCAAAAATGTTTAGAAATACCACTAGTATTAAACACCACTACTAATAGAATGTAGATTTTATTTTTGAGTCTCACGCTGTGAAATTCACATTTTATAAGTGGTTGATGATTAACATCATCGATGTCTAATAACATTGTTCTTTTTTTTTTCTCTATCTCATTGACTTTAGGGCAAGTATTTGTGTGATCCAAAGGTGGATGGGGGACGTAATGGAGTTTGACTTTTTACATAAGTATGTATATATAGGGTCCGTTTAGTTCGTTGATTCGAGTTGAGATGTGATTTTATGTGAGAATTTTTTATTGTATCAAAAAAGTTAGATGTGACTGTTTCTGAGAGCTTTTTACTGTAACAAAACTCGAATCGGTGAAATAAATGGTGCCATAGATGTTTCAATCAAAGCATTAAACTGCATAGGAGCCTTTAGCAAAAAGAGGGGAAAATGTAAAAAGAAAAAAAGAAAAAAGAAAAGTAAAAACAAATCAGGAGAAGGAACGAAAAAAAAAAAAGAAGGGAGCAAAAGGTGGAAGAGGGATGAAACGGAATATTACTCTTTTAACTGAATATTACATGTGTATAGAACATGTATGGAAAAAGAAATAAATTTACCAACATATCAAACATCAAATTAATTAGGTATACGTGATAAAAAATAATAGTTGAGAGGGCCACATGAAGAAAATGTTTTTTTTTTTAATGGAAGGTTTTTAAAAAAAAATTAAAGATAAAATTTAAAAATTAAGGATGTGTTGGAATATACGCACTAACTTATGAATTCAATATTCTTCATAATTCAGTCGGACCTATGCACACGCAAACTTCGGACCATAAAAATCATGCCAAGTTTGATTTCAAAGGAAAACAAATATATACATGACAACAATGGCACCTAGCTAGTTGTTATGATATGATATAAATAAATTTGTGTGAAGTATACCTCTATAGATAAAGTTCTACTTATTGTTCATGTCACCTAATTATCAATGATCTCTCTTGTATGTTTCTCTGATTATTAAAAAAAAAAAAGAATTCTTCAAATTTTAAAACTTTACTTCAAACTCTCCCCTTCTTAGTTGGTTGGATTAAAAAATATTTCATGTCATCTTCATATTTACCATTTGTTATAAGTACATACATTATTTAAAACCAATATTTTCCCGATTGGAACAATTTGAAAAAAAAAAAATGAAGATACTTTGTTGTTAAATATGAATGTGTGTAGTTTTAATGATTATTCTATATTTATTTATTAGTGGATATCATTATCTTAGCTGTAAAATAGTACTCTGATGGTTTTAATAAATTAGATAGTTATTTAAAAAATTTATGATAATTAATAAAACTAAATCTTATCATGTCACGTCATCAATTTTTCATATTCAATGGAGTAACCACGATTGAAACGTAACTATTGAAAATTTATCCAAATATGAATATATATATATATATATGTGATTATTATCACTAGTGCTCCTGAACTTTATGGTCATTCTCAGTTTACCGCCTAAACTTTAAAAACTCTCACTTTGTCCCTCAAATCCACCCCATTTGTTATAATTTTCGTTAGAAATCAGAAAGAAAAAAGACAGTAATGCAGTCACATGGTCTTTCTGTTTGAATTTATACTAAAAATAAACAGATAAAATCATATGACCACACTGAAACCCCCACTTTTTCTATATGATTTTAACAGAAATTACAACAAAAGGGCTAAAGTGGGACAAATTCAAAATTCAAGGGGCAAAGTGGGAGTTTATAAATTTCGGGGGTGTTGGGGTCCAGTAGATTTGGAGGGTCGACGTGTCGGGGGTTGACTCGCGTAAGCACGCAGTTTGTGAGAAGTGGATCCAACGTGACTAAGCTTCGAAATAGATGATGATGGTGGGACTTCCAACGAAGAAGTGGGGTCGGTAAGGCTCAAATTAGGCCGAAGGACGTATGTCCTAGGACCCTCCCTATCGCTGAAATGGTAAAAATACCCTATAAAATATGTTATAGAATTCATAAACATAAATAAAAGAACTCCGGAGATGAAGAATGGTGGGAGGTGCGACCAAGCAGTTGATGGAGATAGAGAAGAGGAGGTCGAAGGCGCCTTGATAGAGCAGTGCTCCAGAGACAAGCACATGCTGCTTTAGGAGTGAAGATGGTGACTTAAGTGGTGGATAAGGCTTGGAGGAGAGTGAAAGTGAAGTTGGTGAGGTGGATAAGGCTTTGGTGAAAAGAACTCTAAAAGCAGCGCGTGTTGCTCTAGGAGTGAGAACGGTGCTCGGAGCACTTGCTCCGATGATGAGCGGAAGTGAACCTGAAAATGAATACTTGAACATTGCCGTAAAATGTATGAAAAAACTTCGAAGAGTTTCAAAATGGTGGTGGAAACGGATCGAAAAGTGTTTTGGAAAAGCTTCCAAGGCTATCAACACTTGGACGTTTTGAAGGGCTTTTAAGAGCTTGAAGAACTCCAAGTCACTGTAGCAAGAGACTAGAGAAGTCTGATGGAAGTAAGAAAAGGTAATCTAATGAGAATGAAAGTAATGGCTGATTCTGATGGTGGATCCACCCCCTTGAACTGAAGGAGATGAAGAGTGTTTATAGGTGAAGTTAGTAGGATTTTGGTGGCAACTCTGAAGGTTCGTACGGTGTGCTCTGACGGATGCCTACAGAAGCAATCTTGATGGAGCAAAACCTTTGGACACCTTTCTGGAGTTGAAGAGGAGATTAGCCAAAATAGAATGAAGATTTCTGGGAACTTGCTCTTGGGGTGAATAATCGGCGCTCTGAAGGAAGCATGCATACGCGATCCAAATGGAGCAAAGTTACCAGAAGCCTTTCCGGGGTTGAAAAAGAGCTGGTCTGGAAATGGAAAGAAAGGTTCACGGTGGCTACTTCAAAGCCTAATCGGCAACGCTCTGACGGAGACCTGCACACGCAATTCTCTTTGGAGCAAAGTTACCAAGTGACTTTCCGGATTGACAAAGAAAATATCCAAAAATGGAAAGACTTAGAGTCAAAGTTCTGGATTTGAACATGACGTGAAGAGTTCCAAGGTCTGAAATTCTCAAGAGTGTTTGACTCAACTTTGTGCTCCATTGACTTCCTCTTTCAGAGGTATAATCGCATGTTAGACCTTGTTAGAAATGGTTTATACGACATTGGCTAAGCAACCGCCAAGTTAGCTCTAACATGAAAGTTGCTCCGGAAAAGGCTCTGTTAGGCACACTTAGACATGAAGAGGATGCTCTGAGAGACATGCCTGCCATGGAGGGAGCCTCCATTAGGCACGTCTGGCACCGATAGAGCCTTCGTTGGAGTCAAAACACTGAGAATCAACCACGAAGAAAAAGACGTTCTAAGGCTTGGACTTAGGGGCTTTGGGCTTCCAAAAGGACGGGAGGAAAACTTTTTAAGAATTCTCCATCATCCATTTATATTTAATCTGATTAATTTTGAAAACCCCCCAAGCAAGATTCAAATTGGATCGAATTAAACGACAAATAGGCCTACTTGATCACAAATGACCCACCAAACCACAACCCACAAGAGTTCCCTGAACGTGGCTTGGGTCCACGAAGTGAGTCCAATAACGTCACGTGATGTCATGGTTGGGGTTGGACCCTTGAACAGGCCTGGTACAAAATCGGGTATCAACAAGAGGCAAACTAAGAATTACTTTAAAATTCAAAGAACACTAGTAAAATTAATCCATATATATATATATATATATATATGTGTGTGTGTGTGTGTGTGTGTGTGTGTTTCGATAGTTATGTCATCGTTGAAAACTGTAAAGATGCAAAGTTGTTACTAGAAAATATTTACCTACGGTATATCATTACTAAACGCAAAATACAAGAAATAACAATCGGTAATTTTCCATCATTAAAAACAAATCTAAACTAACAAACCCATGTTTAATTATCATATAAAAATTGTTTTCTCATTTCCATTTTTTGCTGGAAAAGAAAAAAGGACTAGGAGAAAATAAAGTATTAATGACCTTTATTTAGGGAGAATAAAGTAAATAACATATTTATAATAAATACTTACATTAAATAACATATTTTAAAATTAGAGTAAATAGTAGTAAGTTAACTTACATGAAAAAAATCTTTTTACTAAGTAAATTTAGTCGTAAAAAGAAAATTTGTCTTTTTACCATGTTTTTATCACGTAAATCCGGTTATAAATAAATAATTACCTCAAAATTTTTTTGTTATTGCTACTTACTTTAAATATTTTAAAAATCTATTATTTACTTATTTATTTTGAAAAATCTTCTATTTATTATAATTTTTGCTTTATATTCCTACATTCGTCTTGTTGGGTTGCATCCACAAAGTACAACCTACTAAAGAATGTGGGTAATCTTAACAAATACTTCTTAAAAGTGAGTGGGTCAAGATTTTTATTCTTTACTCTTAATTCATAATTTTTTTAGTCAAATAATTATACTAATAAAATGACATTTATCAAGAGTAAGGGGTAAAGGTCCAGACACATACACTCTCAAGGATAAATTTTCTATTTTTTCAAAGAAAATACGCGAACAAAATGATACACGTGCAATAATGTGTGTTATTTTTCTTTTCTAAAATTACATAATCCTCATAAAATGAACCCTCTCCTTTCTTGGAAGTTTCTGGCCATCAAAATAGCTGTTGATTTTGATTACAGAGAAAGAACACCAAAATTGACAAGATGAAGTACTTCTAATACATTCTTAGAAGGACACCTGAAGAAGGCCCTTGTTAGGTAAGCTATCGCAATTCACTGAATTTGGAGGAGACAAAATTATTTTCATGCGCTTCCTGTCAGAACAAAAACCACACTGTTGCTAAGTCAAGTAAAATTTTGAATCATTTTGTGGGTAGAATTAAGTTGCTAAATTATGCAAGTAATTAAAGACTTTTGGGGTTCAACTTTCTCTAAGAGATGCATTCAGAAAGAACACTGACAATGAGTTTACTTGGGAGCTTATTCAAAACCTACCAGATAAAAGGAATCTCAGATTTTTTTTGTTCTTTTTTTTTTTTTAAGAGAAATCTCATATTCTTGTTAGCAAAGTCCTTATATCCAATCTGATTAAGAATCAATTCAAGTTCCATTATTTACGTATCTATTAGGAAGTGGAATGAGAAGTAATCTAATTATTTTTTCCAGTTTTTATTAATCTTTGAAATAAGAACAGAGAATCTTATCAATATAAATACTTAAATATCCTTTTACCCAATAAAAGAATGGGCAAGACACAAAGGAGAGTTGGATGTTATTTTCAGAACTTATCAAGATATGTATCAAATTTGTATTCATTTTATTAATCCGGCATCGATACAAAGAAGGGGTGTTAGGATTGACTATCAAGACCGGGTGTTAGGATTGACATTCACTGTTATCATTTTTTTATATATGGGGGCTTATCAAAGTACCATCTCTTATTTTATGAGTACAATCATGATTAGATGAAAAATCCCTAATATTATCTCTTAGAAATATGATCTATCCTGTAGCCACGAGTGACGATTCGTGTCAGTGAGTCATATTCGTGTCAGTCTGTTTATTAATTGTGTCAGAAAACATCAACTAAAACACGAATTGTTTATTAAATGTATAAAAAATATCAACTCAAACACGACCTATTTATTAATCATGTCAACAAACATAACCCGTTTAGATTAAATTATTGAATAAATAATTAATATAATAATGACTTATTTCACACAATCATGACAAATTTAACATGTTTATTGGATAATTTATCTTTTCCTTTAAGAAAAATAAATGAATTTTACCTACAACTATTAAAATTCATATTATTTATATTTGATATGTTATATCACATATCATTAGATTGCAAATGACACATATAGTTAATCATGTTAATTCGTGTTAGAATGTCAACCCTAACTCAACTCGTTTATTAATCATATTAATCGTGTCAATCCGATTATAATCTAAACTCATTTATAATATACTCAAACTTACTAATTTCGTACGAATTTTGAGTCGTGTTTCGTATCATGGCCTAAATTGCCACCCCTATATGTTGGTTTAGGTACAAAATAACATAAAATTTATTGGAAGGGTAACTTGAAAAAGGTTCGAAATATGATTACTTGAGAAAACAAATGACAAGCCTACATCAGCAGTTATTTAATATTAATTCCACAATTAAATATGGATCAAATGGTTGAGAATGGACAACTATAAACTATGTGTTCATGATTTCGATGAGTGTAAAAGTCATTGGGGTCCTTACGTACTTATTTGAGTTGAATAACTTCAGAGACGTGACATTTCACATCATTATTAATAAACCAAACTTATTATATCAACATTTTACATAAAAACAAAACTAATAACAACCTAATTTACTACTATATTCTTCTAGATATGCATTCAGCTTGGTAAACATACCTACCTCCTATCCTTAATAATAAGATTTAGAGTACGAATTTCGTCTTCTAAATTCATATATATATATATATAAAGAGGGTAGGGATTGGTGTACGAAATTCCTTATCAAACATTATTTTAAACAGATTTTTTTGGTTCAAAACAATTGAAGCAAGTTATCAAACGGCACCTTAATGTGAGACTGTATCTGGGTAGAACGCACTGTTATTTATTTATTTTTATTCTAGTAGAAAAAGATATTTCATATATTATATCATGGACTTCAATATATGAAATTTCAAAGACAAATTATAGCATTACTAGTATCAGCCTGCGATCTCAAATATAAAGAATCTATGATCCAAATAACTTATAAACTAAGTAGTACTTATATTCGCAATAAATGTTGATTATTCTTCTTTTTTTAGCCTTTTCTGATTCAATTATTGCTGAGTTTTTTTTGTTTTGTTTTGAATTTGAACGTGACATGCATATTGGTCACTACTTACGTAATCATTCTTTGCAATTTTGTTATAGTTTAATGTAACGAGTTTGGCGTTTTTAACACACTATAATCATTTTACAATAAATTTCAGCCAAAAAAATTATATAATTCAAAATTATTGAAAAAGCAAGTTGGAGTGTGTTTTGGTGATACCCCCATATCACCAAATAGAAAAGAGAAAGGAAAGAGGGGGAAAAAAAGAAGAAGAGAAACAACAAAGTAACCCTATTTGAATGCCTTTAATATGGTAATTTTAATTCTAGAAATTAGACACTAAAAAATTTCACGTCTAAATTTTTATATGTTTTAATTATTTAAATTCAGATGATCTTGCTAATTAGTTAGTGTCTTTGAAACTTTGTTTAGCAAAAGCAAACATATTTATTGAAATTTTATTTTTTACTCAAATTGAGATTTTTTTCCAAAATTACAAATTTCCATAATATTTTTTTTTATGGAAAAAATCAATCTTAGGCACCCATTTTTAAAAACTTTACTAATATACTTGTATATCCCATTTATAAGTTATAATCATTTCCGATTACCCTAATAAAATCCAGACTATTAAATTACTTAATGAGAGATTATATTCCAAAATGTCTTGTTTCAATCAATTTGCCTAACACTATATTTGGCAGGTAAGACATGATAATATTCCACATGTGCGTGCTATTTGAGAAGCATTCATGATGTTTGAAGCACTTTAATGACGGCTGAAAAAGTTTTTACTTTTATTTGTTTAAGCATATTTGTTGATTGATATCATCCACTTGAAAAAAAGAAAAAAAAAAGGTCAAAAAACGACACATGTAATGTTGACAACTTGCAAGATCAAAGTCGACACAACAATGAAATCTTACAAATTAATTTGGAACACCAAACACAAGATCCCTTGATATAGACCATGCAATGATGCAAGGCTCAGCCCTAATTCTTCCCCTCTTGACATAAATATTCCGAATGATATAGATCTGTATTAATTAAGTTTGGTTAAATTTTTACATTTTATTTAAAATTATAGGTATCGATATTTTTTTGGAAAATAGTAGAAAATAGGCCAATATGAAAAACTTAAGAAAGTATATAGACCAATTTTTAGTTATAGAAATTAATAGGCCATAACTTGTCAAGTTATGGTTCATAACCAGATAAATTATGGACAAACTTGTCAAGTTATGGTTCATAACCAGACAAATTATGGACAATTATGGATAATAACTTGTCAAGTTATGGTTTATAACTAAACAAGTTATAAACGAAAACAGTAATTTAGCCTATTTATTAACTTATGTAAACTATTGGCCTATTAATTTTAATTCATCTCAAATCTTAGCCTATTTTCTTCATTCTCCCTATTTTTTTCATACGCTACCATAACATTCTCAAATCTCACTTATATTACTACATCATTACATCCATTACATATAAGAAGTGTAAAATTGCACTTTTGAGTTATATACCAGAGATTACTACTAAATACTTGCAGCACGCAATCAAATGTTTTTTTTTTCCTTTCCTTTTTTTTTTTCAGCTCAATGGACGAAGCTAAGACTTGACCAATGACAACTGATTAAAGTTTAATTCGTAAGTTTTAATTGTGAGATAACACTTTAATAAAAAGATTTAAACTGTGATTTATACCGACAAATCAAACGGATAAGAATGTTTTGCAAAAGGAAAATTTTCGATCACTTGAAAAGTTCTTTTATTCATCTTTCACACTTAATTTATTTTTAATCGCGAAAACACTCTGATTTAAAAAAACTAACTAATTTAGTGACTATAGACATAATCTAACCCTGAATTCAAAAAAGAAAAAAAATTAATTTATGCAGAACAATTCGCTCACATGTGAGATTTGTAAGACAAATTTTGCAAACCTCTTGAAATTTAGTCATTTATTCATATTATTTTCGGCGTTTGAAATAATCTAGGCACTTTCTGAATTTTAAAAAACCTCAGTAAAAATATTTTTTTGCCCTTTTTTTTTTTTTTTAGGGATAGGAAGATTACACTTTATGGTGAAATGAAATTGTGTAAAATTACCTAAACTATACCCTATTGCGGTATGTAATTTGAAGAATAACAAATTGATTTAAGCTTATATTCATTGCCTTAAGGTTACTACATGCCTCGTTCACTTCACGGATTCGAGTTTTCAATTCGAGCTGAGATGTAACATTTTATAAGAGCTTTTTACTGTAACAGAAAAAGTTAAATGTGACATTTTCTGAGAGCTTTTTACTGTAAAAATCTAAAATTAAAAATTCGAATCGGTGAAATGAACGAGACCTAAATATTAGTGTTTCTTTTCAGCTGGAGATCACAAACCACCTTGACCAATCAATGATATTATGAAGGAATGTTGACATACAAACAATTCATGTCATGTCTTTCGTCCAATTCTATTTTAAAATCATGAGCAGTAGAATTTCACTTTCAGGGATATAAAAGTCATATCCCACCTGGAATCTTTCGCGATTCACCCAACCCCATGCAGATCCACCTTTGGATTCCCTTTATACTAGTTGTTGTTTATATTATAATTCCATGTCAGCTTAGAGACACCAAACCCTACCATTCATCGCTACATTGGTCAATTATTATGTAGCCAATTATTATTCCGGAACAAAAAAGACTTGTTTAATCCTACAAATAAAAATCCATATAGATTTTTTTTTTTTATTTTCTTGGATTGCTGCTCTTGCTTTTTTCGAATAATTATATTCAGATTTCAATTTCGTTCGGACAACAACCTGTGTAAAAGACTTATCGGGGGGAAAAGGAATTGACATACCAATTCGCTTTCTTCCTTTACTCTCTTAATCCAATGGAACTTTTTTTTAAGAAGTATTGAAACAAACGAGATATTTCAAAACTCATAAGTCTTTTTCATTTCACAACTCATTAATCTTTGTTCATTTTATTTTATAGATTTAAGTTTAAAATTTAAATTTTACTATAATAAAAAACTCTCACATGAAATCACATCTTAACTCAAATTAAAAACTCGAATCAGGGAACTAAACGGGTTCAGTTTACAACTCAAATTGTAACAAATTATTTTCACAACTCAAACCCTTGCAATCAACTTTAATAGGTATACTTTGACGCATCTCTGAACAAGCAAATCTCAATACTTCTGCTGCTTCCGCCCGCCACCCGGTCTTATGGTCTCTGGAATCGCTTTCAAAGCGGATTTTTTCTTCCTTTTTTCCATTGAGTGTAAATTCCGGGTAATCACCTGTGCGGGATTGATTTAGCTCAGAAGCGCAACTTAAATTATAATCAAATTATAAATCGTAACTGAAATTTTCAGTTTGAAAATTTCAAGTTGTAAAGTCGTTTTTCAAGTTGTAAAGTCAAAAGTCAAATTGTAAAGTCGTTTTTCAAGTTGTAAAATCAAGTTGTAAAGTCGTAACAACTCAAATCGTAACTTATAATCGTAACTGAAGTTTTGTAGTCGTAACTCAAGTTTTGTAATCATAATTTGAGTAAATGAGTAATGAGATCATAACTTGAGTAAATGAGTAATGAGTTTTATTACAGTATTTTTCTCACTCAAGTTTTAAGTTTAAAATACACAACTCAAAGTTTAAGTTAGTTGTTAAATAAACAATTCCATTGGATTCCGCATCCATCTTATTTCACCTTGCATTTCAAAATAAGCTTTAAATGGTGTCCTAAATTTTAAAGCAAATGAACTTCATTGAGATCATCTATCAAAGTAGAATTAGCTATTAGCTATGATTGCACTCTCAACGGGCCCGGCTCGGACCGAGTCGGGACCGGGGTCGAGATCGAACTCGGGTTTGAATTGGGTCCCGGCCCAACACGTGTGCCACAAATAAGGAATTCAATACGACGCAATTACTTGGAAGACAAAATGATGCAACAAAAAACAGCACATACTAAAACCGAGTCATTAAACACGGTAAAGAAAAAGGGCAATCTAAAGCCGAGCCAGAGTTATTAGCTTTACAATCAAAGAGAGAGAGAGAGAACCAACGTACAACAACAAAAGGAACAAAAGAAAAGCCCAATGATTAAGGCCCGACCTGGTCCGGCCCGGAGAATGATGGGCCAGGATCACATCTTCCCGTGGCGGTCCTTGCGCTCGATTCTGATAACGCCCTCGTCGTCTATCCGGCCCACATCGTTGAAAGTCTGGCCCGTCTCCTGGTCTGCCTCCTTGAGGACAGCCGCCACGTACCCCGGGCGGGTCTCCTCTAAGGCTACCACCAGAACCTCCCCTTCTCTTTCCCTGGTTCATCCCTGTCCCTTCAATATTATAATGTGTCAAATTACAACTCTACATGTAAAATTATTCTAAGATCATAAAAGATTGGTAAATTAGTGATTAGTTTTCTTTTGGAACTTAAATTAATGTGCTACTATGAGTCGCTCTACATGTAAAATTTTTCTAATTTAAGTACACAATGAGGCAACTAATTATAGTGTCTCTATATGATTTGATCATGTTATGAGAAAATGTAAAAGCATTCTTAAGAATGAGGGAAATAACCGGCAATACTAATACTTTAGGAGCTTAATATGTCACGAGGAACTCTACATTTTTTTTTAAAATATATATATTCTACACGTAAAGATACAAAATAAGGTAAAATAATGTACTTTTTTTACATGACAGGATCCTAATTACATAATAAATAACCTTATTACAAACAAGTCAAAATTATGATACTAGCTGAAATATTTCACTACAATTTTAATTTATGCACATACGTGTATTTCTCGTTATCCTTTCAGAGCATGCCTTGAATTGAAAACATTTTTTTTTTTTTCAATAAATGGAGAACATTTTTGTCATTTCCAATTAAGTTTCAAAATTTTAATCAAGTTTCAGACTATACTGCAATAGCTCTATAAAGCATCACCCCCATATGCAATTAAGCAACAAATTAAAAAAACACAAGCAGTGAATACGAATTATATCATACAAAGATATTTAAAATAAAATTGTGATCTTACCTTTCGCCGGCAGTATCTTTGTATTCACCGGCCTTCTGTGTAGTCTCATAGCCCTTAAGCTTCAACTCCTCGATCTTTCGCCTCGTTTCTTCCGCTTCTTCGCTCAATTTCTCCTGCAAAATCAAACAATATTTTTCTTAATATATATCGAATGCGTGTAGATATAAATATATCTATATGTATGTATGTGTGTATATAATATATATATATATATATATAATATACCACCACAAGTCTTATTTACCTTAACCTTCTCTCCTGTCTCAGGCACTTTCTCCTTTGTCTCCTCTTTCTTGCCAGAAAAGAAATCAATTGCCTTTCTAGCAGCTCCAGTAGCTGTATCCTTGAGCTCACCAAGCTTACTAACCGTTGTATCCTTATTCTCCTTGGCTTTCTCAGCCGTGCAATCTTTATACTCTCCGAGCTTCTCCTTCCCTTGCTCCGCCTTCTCCGCCGCCTTATCCTTCACCTCTGTCGCCTTCTCCGCCGCCGCCTCCTTCGTCTCCATCGCCTTCTCCGCCGCATAATCCTTGTACTCCGCCGCCTTCCCCACCGTCGCGTCCTTCGCCTCCCTCGCCTTCTCCGCCGCAAAATCCTTATACTCCGCGGCCTTTCCCACAGTCGTATCCTTTGCTTCTTTGGCCTTCTCCGCCGCGTAATCCTTATACTCCGCCGCCTTTCCCATAGTAGTGTCTTTAGCTTGTTTGGCCTTCTCCGCCGCCGCGTCCTTGGCCTGCTTAGCCCTCTCGGCCGCCGAATCGGCATACTCGCTCACCGTTCCCTTCGCCGACTCCTTAGTCTCCTTCGCCTTCTCGGCGTACTCCCCGGCCCTCTCCTTCACCGATCCTTTAGTCTCCTCCGCCTTCTCCTTCGTCCTCTCCGCCGCCTCCTCCGCCCTCTCCTTCGCCGACTCCTTGTACTCCTCTATCTTCCTCGCCGCCTCCTCCGTCGTCTCCTTCGCCTTCTGAGTTGTCTCGGAACTCCGATCTCTTCCCTCCTCCTTCTCTTCTCTAGCTCTCGCCAACTTCTCCTCGGCGTATCTGTCCTCGCCGTCCCTCGTCGTCTCCGGGCTCTTTCCGATGACCGCTTCTTTCACGTGCTCGACCGCCTTCAACACCGTTCCTATAACCCCCGGCTTCTCTTCTTGTTGCTGCTCAGTGGACACGCCTTTGTTTTCCTCGTACCTCTTTTCTCTGTTCACTTCTTCGAGATCGGTCGCCGCAAGCTTCGCGGCTGCCTCGGCTTCCTCTGTCTTGTATTGCTTCGAAGACGCCATGTTCAGTGATGAATTCTCTCACAAAACTAAAATTTGTGAAATCTGAAATTTTGTTTTGGTTTTCGTTTCTTTTGGTATTAGCTGGTGAAGCATTAAACTCTAGTTCACTTACTAACTCTATATACGATCATTATAGTGCATGAGAAGAGGACACGTAAAGGACATAGGAGCATTGTATGACTGCCACGTGTCGAAGTGGGTTTTCAAATGGACACGTTGCATGGTTATGATGAAGGAGGACGCGTTCTCTTGCATGCAAAGAAGTTTTTATGGGATGAGGTAACATTAAGGCATTGGGCTTTTTGGTTTAGTGTGTGAAATTCTAGAATGTCGTTCTTTGAAAAAAAAAAAGTTCGAAAAATAGAAAATAATGGAGTGGAAAGTTCTAGGACTCTTTTTACGGTGGTGTTGGTCAGAGTATAGGTTGATGGACTCCACGTGTCCTTCACGTGGCATGTTGAGGTTGCTTCGGTGTTTTGAGTAGAGACTAAGTTGATGCATGTTTAGTTCGCTGATTTAAGTTGATATGTAATTTTATATGAGAGTTTTTTTATTGTAGTAAAAAAGTTAAATATGATTATTTTTGAGAGTTTTTTACTATAATAAAACTCGAATTTTAAACTCAAATCGGTAAAGTGAACGCCGGAGTTTTTGGAGTAGATGATTTTTTTTTTTTTGCTCTTGTAGTTGTGAAGTCTCTGGTGGAGTGAATTAAGATGAGAATGTTAAGTTCGGACAAATTATTGTAGTGTATGCAGTACAGACATCAAGCTAAAGGTTGAAACGGGAAAGTTGATGGGGGGAAAAATAGAAAAGATGAAAGAACTCCAAGTTCTAATATGCTTTAAGAGTTTAAGTTCATTTAAATATTTTTTTATATTTTTCCACACACAAAAAATAAAAGTTTTTTCAGGCACTATTTAAGAATTTGTTGCTAATATTTATGTAATTTCAATATCAAGATTTGAAATTATGTAATTTAAGTTTCAACATATTTGAATATTATTTGACTCAAAAATAAAAAAATATGGTTGAATAGTATATGACGATTTATTTATGCAATCTAAAAGATAGTTCATTTTGCACAAATTACAGATAGATGATAGGTTGCATTACGAAATGTTTTTATTTTCATGAAAAACGACATTCACTGGAAACGGCTTGTCACTTCCTACGCAATACTAAGGTCCTGTTTATTTTACCGATTTAAATTTAGAATATTTTACCGATTCGAGTTTTACTACAGTAGAAAGCTCTAAAAAACAGCCACGTCTAATTTTTTTATTACAATAAAAAGCTCTCATTTAAAATCACATTTCAACTCAAATTAAAAAGTCGAATCAAAAGAACTAAACGAGTCCCAAATTACGTGTTGTTTTCTGTTGTTGTCGTTTATTACAGAAGAAGAGATATAGGTTTCATTGTGGAAAATCGACATGTAAAGTTTTTAGAAGTATAAACGACATGTTTATTTAACGGACTACACAACATCTAAAATGTAGTTTAGTTTTTGAACAGCATGTTTATTTTATGGTGAGTTTCAATGAGAGAAACATTTGGCTAAACATTTATGGATCTTTGTTTTCCGTCACCTCTGGCGACAAGATTGTTGTCCTCTTAATTGAAGGAAACGACATGTCTTTCTTAGTTGTCGTTTATGATGTTATCTTATGCAAAAGCAAGCGAAAAAACTACACGTCGTTTTTCTCTACAAGATATGAGCAAAACCGACTTGTCGTTTTGTCATCACAAGTTAAAAAACGACGTTTAGATTTTGAATTTGAAGAAAGGACGTATAATTATTTCTTTTTTATTTAAATAAAAATGTATAATTTAGATGCATGTCATTTGTACTTGCGGCTGTCGTTTTCTTTCATGAGAAACAAACCATGTCCTTTCATTGGGAAATTGAGAACGACGACGTGTCGTTTTCTGATATTAGTCAACAAATTGTTGTTTAATTACAACATAAAAAACATGTCAGTGTTTTCTTTTTTCTTTTCTTTTTTTTAAAAAAAATGAAAGGCAAGATGGTATTTGTCAGTTTCTCTGTTTTCAATTTCTTTCCGTTTATTTTATTGATTCGAGTTTAAAATTTGAGTTTTACTACAGTAAAAAATTCTTAAAAACAGTCACATATAACTTTTTTATTACAGTAAAAACTCTCATATAAAATCACATCTCAATTTAAATTAAAAACTCAAATCAACGAACTAAACGGTAATAAACTTGAAAAATCGCCTTGTTTGCCAGTCTTTTTTGTTTTCTTTTTCTCTTTAATTAGCTGAAACGATACAATGTGGTATTTCTTTCAAATAGATGGGACAATAGCGATACGATTCCATAATTGATAATTCTAAGGCATGGCCCTTTAGTTTCATGTCATATCAAAATAGGAAAGAAACAAAACAAAGGAATTTGCATATTTAAAACATGAAGAATAAAGCCAGACAAAAGCATCAATTAAAGCAGCTTCAGTAAAAATTGTATATTGTTCGGAATTTATGATTTGGCTGATGAATATTCTTCTAGCAAATTATTTCTTCACATTTCATAATTATTATACGGTGAAACTGCTCTGAAATTGGCACGGTTGAAGTTTGTCAAATAATTTCACTCACGTGTCACAATGTTCTTGAAATTGATGACAACTGAAGCTCTTCCGTGAATTTTAGTTGAGCGAAACTCGATGCAAGTGATATTATGATACCACAACAGCCCATAAATTAGGACCGATTCTTTTAGAGTTTAAGGTTCCGTTTATGATTCGAGTTTAGAATTCGAGTTTTACTACAGTAAAAAACTCTCACAAACAATCACATCTAACTTTTTTACTACAGTAAAAAGCTCTCACATAAAATCACATCTCAACTCGAATTAAAAACTCGAATCAGCGAAGTGAACGGGCCCTAATTTGAGTATAATTCTTGAGTTAAATTTGAGTTATAACTTGAATTGAACTCGTAACTTGAGTTTATATTTGGTTGTGTACATTTGAGTTATGGTTTGAGATAATAATATTTTTGAGTTTGTGTTTGAGTGAATCAAAACTTGAATTTGTATTTAGATAGTATTTTAATAAAAACTCAATGTTGAAAAAAAATTTTAATAGAGTATATAGGTCGGGTTTTATTCGTCTTTTCGTTGTCAACGCATAGAAAAAGAATCATCTCAATCAGAATTAAAACGAAAAAGTTATAGCATTTTTAAGAATAGAAAAAATATTGTTCATTAATTTGAGTTCGAGTTTCTGAACTCGAGTTGAACGGGAAACTTGAACTCGAGTTTTAGTCCCAAACTCGAGTTTGAACTCGAGTTTAAACTTAAAAGAACATGAACTCGAATAAAGTTGTAACTCGAGTTGCATTTTTTTGAGTTTTTCACTTAAAAGAACAAGCCATTTAGTTTTTAGATCAGTTTAGTTCGCTGATTCGAGTTTTTTTATTAGAGTTGATATGTGATTTTATATGAGAGTTTTTTATTGTAACAAAAAAGTTAGATATGACTATTTGTAAAAACTTTTTACTATAGCAAAATTTAAATTCTAAACTCAAATCGATGAAATAAATGAATCCTTCATGTTTTTTTACTCCTCTTGAACTAAGACGCTACTAAGACCCACCAAACTCTTGTGGTTTTTGTTAGTAGTAAGCCAGTTAGTGTTTGAAAATGGGTAATTCTTTACTGTTTTTAACCGTAAATTTTTGCCAGGCTATTAAATTGCTATAGTTTATTTAATATGATGTGATTAAATAATCTTTAATATGACATTGTGTATACGACAGTGTATTAACTAAGACAATTTTTTTTTTTTTGTATTTTTAGCACAATTATCCTCCAAACTTGTCGTGGTTTAACAAATTATCTCCCTTTTTAATTTTGACAATCAACACCCACCCAAACTTGTAAAATTATTACAACATACCCCATATTATTAAATTTGCTCAAATTTTTTATTAGATTTTGAGAGATTAAAAAATTGAAGAATTAAAAGATTTATGTTACATTTAAATTTGTATGTTAAAATATTTTGTTGAATGTGTTTTTTTAATAGTAATTTAACACAATCATTGTCAAAATAAAACATATTGCAACAATTTTACAAGTTGAGAAAACAACTTGTCAAAAGTAAAATTTAAGAGATAAGTTGTTAAAACCAGACAAATTCAGAGAACAAATGTGTAAAATACTGTAATTTTAATGTGAAAGTTAAAAGCTATATTGACTTTGACTGAACAATTATAAACCGTCTTATAGGTAGGTTATTTTGTCATTTACTAATACAATTCTGTTTTGAGATGATAATAAAAATGAAAATTCCACAGGAGAATAGAATATCCTATGAGGTTTTGTTTTTAAATCTACGAGCCCGTTTAGTTTGATGATTCGAGTTGATATGTGATTTTATGTAAGAACTTTTTACTGTAACAAAAAGTTAAATGTGACTGTTTCTGAGAGCTTTTTACTGTAACAAAACTCAGATTCTAAACTCAAATCGGTGAAATGAACGATGCCTAAAATTGTGCGAAAAAACTCCCAATAAAAATGAAAAAGACGACACTGACAAATTATTGTGCAAAATTTAGTACAATGAAAGCACTGAAAATTGTAACAAAACAAAGAGTGGGAGAATATGGCATGGTTCTCTATTGATAATAACCGGTATATATAGTCAAGGATGTATAATATATTACAATCAATTTACAGCTAATGACATAAACAAATGAGGAAACAAATAATTAATTACAAAGAATACACAATGTCAACTATCTCCATTAAAAATTTCAACTAGTGTTTACTGTTAAAGTATAAAACTATTGTTTGGAACACTATTGTTAGCCCACCTTCTAACAGCTTAAGCTTTTGAGATAAATTGATAAACTAATATGGTATCAAAACAGGAAGTCATAAGTTCAAACGCCTGTAATTACGTTATTTATTCTCATTATCATCACGTGTTGGGTCTTTAATATATCTCAGACTAAAATATTCACGTACTCACACGATTATCCATTGTCTAGCTTAAATTTTTAAGATGAATTGGTAAACTAACATCTACCAATCACGGTGAGAATCTAGGGTGCACAATGTAAAACAACGATCAACTTTTTTTTTCCATCGAAATTAAACAATCATCAATCCTGTCCTAACAAAACAATCACTTCATTTGCAATTCAAAAAAATAAAAATAAAAATTTACAACACAGATTTATACAATACAACTCGCTAAGCCTCGCACCATAAGGAATATTGTACATGCACTATAGCAGATCATTACATCCACATTAGTGCACAACTGAAACCTTATATTATTGTACATCAATTCAACTAGATTGCACACAAAGGAAAAAAAAGAATCTCATGTATCACCCTCATCAACCAAACATGATCACAGCCTTCAAATTAGATATTCATGATTTTATTGATCATCATGAATTCTGATATTAAGTCTTCTGAGCCAAACGGAATGAAGAATCATGTGAAATACATCAAACCTCTTAGGCGGAGAATTGACCTCAAAGTGTCTCCTCACTTTTAGCACTCTCCTCTGCATTCTTATGTACTGCCTTGGAGATATGCTCATTAGGATTGTCTTCAGGTTGGGAATGTCCTTCACCGGGACCTCGACGGAGAACGATTTCCAGTTCAAGACATCGCTGAACGGCGGGACGTAGTGGTCGGAGATAAGCACGGGAACGCAGCCCGTGTAGATCGCCTCCACGATTCTCGGGCTTGCCACCTCGTACCCGCTCGGGCAAATGCAGTATTTGCTCTTTCTAAGCATATCGTAGTAAGAGACCCCCTTGGGGAGGTACTGCTGGATTTTCATGTCCTCGTCTTTGTTCTCCCAGTGCTCTAGGAGTATAGGTCTGATTGGTCCGTGAACTCCTCCGGCAAAGAAAGCAAGATTGGGACGGCGAGACGCTGATGGGCCGCCTAGTAAGCCGTCGGTCGCGCCACTTAGGAGGTTGATTTCCGGGAAGGAGACATCCTTGGAGGGGTTAAAACCCTCCGAGGTGTTCGCATTGCATAGAACTCTTATCGAGTTTTGGTGTAAAAATCGATTGGATCTGGAAGCTTCCGGCCCCTAATTAAAAGGACAAATACTTATAGAAACAGAGAAAAAAGACGAAAAAAATACTATCGTGATATGTTTTCGGCCAAAAAAACAAAAATTAACATGTTGGTATTAGTACATGACATAATGTATTAGACTGATGGCAAATATGAGCAATAAATTTGATCATGATCATTTTGTTTGAAGGAAATGAGAGGTGTACCCAATCATGGCAGGAAAGCATAAAATGATCAGCTGCAAGGCTACGATTCCAAAAGGGATGCTTTTCCGAAACGACATTGACATAGTCTATGACGGTCTGCTTGATGGGATGGAAATCGTGGGAGTCGCGGACGTATACGTATCGGACCAACATTGTCACGCTGAATGGGAGGAAAAAAACGTGCGCTTTGTTCGGATCTTTGGTTCGAAACTGGCTGTTCATCTCGATTTCATGGATGAAGTTTCCCTCCATGGAGTATATGCTCTTGCAAGGGCCATTGTGGAACAATGGAGGCTCGCCTTCTTCATACACAAATACCTTGAACTCCTTTTCCATTTCTATGTAGCTCCTGAAATTAATCCCAAATGACATCTATATATATACTAACACATGGTACTTGCAAAGATTTTATCAATTGGAAAATATTGAGACATTAATATCTCATGATTTGGTTTTTGATTGGTGTACTAGTTGTACACCGAAATTGAAAAAATGACAATTCACTCGTCACAACGTGATATTTAGTGTCACAAACTTATATTAGTACCTGTGGAAGGCTTTGGAATTCCAATACATTGGACCCGTTGGAACATATTCAGGATCTTGCGTCTCATTCCCAACCTTAGCTTCACTAATTGCGGATCGAGCTTTCATTAGGCGGGCTTCAAGCCGCTCTAAATCGGAATATTCTCTATGCCGTCTTGCTTTTACCAAGGGAACAACACGAGATTCATTCACCAATGGAACAACAATTTGGGGTTCACTCGCCGAAATGTTGAAGCTATTTTCTTTGGTATCATTCTGTTAATTAAACCGACTAACAGTCAAAATCACTAAATTCAACATTCTAAATAAACAAGACAATAAAAAAGAAATACTTTCTTAATATTTCCAATAAACTCATAACTAGCAGTCAAGTCACATTTAAGATGGTGGAGGCAATTTTAGGATATGTTTATGGAAAGAATGCCAAAATTGCCATTACTAGCAAGTTTTCCAAAAATAGGAATAATATGTCACACCAAGCATATGATATAATTAGCAATACAAGATTGAGTAGAATGGACAAAAGCACATGCATGATGTCCCTTTTAGTTTTCCTAAAAGTCAATAACATGCCGTGGAAGCTTAGAATCATTTTCAGTAATTCTTTAATAACAATGGAATCGTATTTAGTACTTTCTTTAATAAATCCTTCACCAACTATATTGAAGAGGATAATATGGGGAACTGTTTTATCCATCTAAACCGTGACCATTAAACAAATATATATATTTTTTTTAAAAAAAACCCTAATAAACATTAAACATGCTGGAATGCATCAACCAAGATATAAGTGAACTGAAAAATAATATATTCTTGCATTATATTTTTGAAATTCTAAACGTGCTTGATTATTTCAAAAGAAAAATCCAAGTTGTTGTTTCCATCAAAGGATACTTACTTCCTTTCCTAATTTTTCTTCCCTTTGCGTCCAAATTAGGACAATCAAAGAAAAATAATTTTCAGCTTCATGAGGTGCGGCTTAAACAGTTAAACTGACCGCCCATATATTGATTCATTGAACACAAAAAAAAAAAAGTCAAATAATAATAATAATAATAATAATAATAATAATAATAATAATAATAATAATAGAACAATAAAAGAAAATCAAAGTAAAAGCCATTATTTTGATTGGTATTGCCTAAAAAAAAAAAAAAAAAAAACAAATAATAATAATAATAATAATAATAATAATAATAATAATAATAATAATAATAGAACAATAAAAGAAAATCAAAGTAAAAGCCATTATTTTGATTGGTATTGCCATGCCAAAAAACTTACTTTTCAGCACCACACAACTCAACGTAACGGAAAAGCATCAAAAGGGATGAACTCACATCAACAAATCAACAACAGAAAATGAAAATGCATGTGAAAGAAAAGAACAAATAATAATAATAATAATAATAATAATAAATAAATAAAATAAATAAACTTACAGAATGTTCTTGAGAAGGTGATGGAGAAATTGCTTCTATGGCAAGTGGTGGAGAAGAAGAACGATTAAACAAAGAATCATCAGAAATAGCTTCTTCCTTATTGTTGTTCACAATATCCACCACCATGTTTGACCTTAAAGAAACTTCAGAAGTACTACTAGTAGGAGAAGAAGACACAGAGCTCCAAAGCCAAGGGTAGTTTGGGATGAAAACCCATGAGTTTGAGGATTTTGGACCCAAAAATGAAAATATCCCAGAAACCACCACCAGAGGAAATATAATCACAACCAACAAAATTAGTGTTTTTGATGAGTAATAAGAAGAGGATGGTAAGGACCTACATGCAAACAATCTTTTGTTAGTACTATGATTCCCCATGGCAGAGCTAGCTACCTTCTCTTTCTTTCTCTCTCACAGCTTTTGTTTACAAGCATGTTAGTATTACTCTCTCTCTCTCTCTCTCTCTCTAGTTTCTCTCTCTTTATTTTCTTGTTGGGTTTTGTCACTTTGCTAAAACGAAGAGTTTTGGTTTGGGTAAGGGGAGAACATTTGGTAATAAATGGTTGCTTCATCACGCCAGGCGTCCTCTAGTATTGCCCTCTATTTCCGAATTGTTCATGCAAACTTTCTAGTTTTCCCTTTTTGCCCCTATAAATCTCTTTTTTCCCACCTAGCCCCCACCGATAGTTCATTATTAACACATCAATTAATTTTCCCTCCTCCATACACACACACACACACACATATAAATATATATATATATATCTACATACAACCCCTGACTACTTAGGACCCGTTCACTTTACTGATTCGAGTTTATAATTTGAGTTGATATGTGATTTTATGTGAGAGCTTTTTACTGTAGCAAAAAAGTTAAATGTGACTGTTTTTGAGAACTTTTTACTATAGCAAAACTTAAATTCTAAATTCGAATTGGTGAAGTAAATGGGACCTTAATTTCTCACTGGATGATGATGATTCATTTTTCTATGTGGTGCCATTCCACGTTCTCAACTAAGAGTCACCTACAAGACTTTGTTATGTGCATGTGTCACCTTCACATAAGCTAAACGGACATTTTAGCTGATGTTAAAATTAAACTGTTTCCAAACCATATCTATATAATGTCATGTATATGTGTAATTAGTTTTACCTATAAATAAGTTGAACTGTTTTCAAACTAAGTAAAACGTCTCGTTTATTTCACCAGTCGAATTTTTAATTATAATTTTATTACATTTAAATTTTTTTTATAAAATTCATATTTAATTTTTTTTTAAATTTTCACATAAAATTACGGAGACGTTCAGTTCATGTATTAAAATTATTTTCAATTTACGTGTATTTTTTATAAAAAAAATACTATAATAAATTTTGAATCATGATTTAAATCATAGTATGAATCTCCTTATTAAACTGTCTCCTACGTCTTAATTTAAATTAAAATGAGGTTAAAAGTTTCACCTGCAATACTGCTTTCTAATGCAGCTCTGTTGATTTCATTCCAACTTTGAATTTGGGTAAGTGAGTTCTTGCTTTTTCTTTATTTAATATTTATTGTCTTTTAGAGTGGTATAACGTTACAGTATACTGACTTAATCCACTTACAAATGACACGTGCACGAATGCAAACTGTTTTTCACTGTTATATTAGTTCATATACAAATGACACGTGAACTTTCAGTTTATAAAATTATGATTTAAAATTATTTTTAATTTATATGTATTTTTTATAAGAAAAAATATTATAACAAATCACGAATTATGATTTAAACTATGACACGAATCTACTAACTAAACGCACATTAAACTTCCAATATTATTCTCTTGCTCTTCTTCTTCTTCCTTTTCCATTGAACAAATAATTAAAAAAAAATTAAGTTCATGAATCTTTAATAAGAAAAATGCTTAGGATACCACCATTACATCAGTCTCAATTATAGATTCTATATTACAGAGGGTCCAACTTCTATTAATAGAGGTCTACCATTAACGTGCCTTATAGTCTTTTTTAAAAAAAATTAGTGGCGTTTATTTTACGATTTAGTTTGTAATTTTTACCTTGTTGTTACCTTTTCTTTTTTTTTTTTTTTGGTTATTTTTATATGTCCGGACGCTAGACATTTTTATTCTTATAATGAGATGTCATAAACTTGATAAACGACACTATTCCCTAACAAATCAAAAGCCGAAAAGAAAAGAAAAATGAATGGTGTGTTTGAAATTTATTTTAAAATGATTTTATTTTTTATATGAAAATAAAAATGAAAATATTTTTAATTTCAGACAGAAATTATTTTTAAAAATGCATTTTGTAGTTTTATCAAGAGATTATTTTCAGTGTAAAAAACCCATTAATGTCTCTTTTTCTCTCTCTCTCTAGTCGAGAGAGGAGAAAATAAAAATAAAAAATAAAAAATAAATAAAAATTATTTTTTATTTTTCTCATTTTATACTAAATTAAAAAAGTATTTTTATTTTTATTTTTTATTTTTATTGTGCCAAATACTGTTTTGATATCATTTTTATTTTTTTTTCTCAAAAAAAAGTAAAAAATAAAACGGAAATAATTTCAAACATGACCGAAATAATCGCTTCAATTAGATTTTTTTTTTCTTTATAATGTGAGCTAATAAAAGTTTCTTCGTGACAGTTGCCTTTTTTTTTTTTGGGCTGATTTATATACTTTTCTGTCTGGCCACGGCATCCCAAGTAAACTGAAAAGAAAAGATACGTGTTGCTTCTTCCAATTTATTTATGATGCAACGAATGAAAGCATAAATCACACACACACAATTATATGATATATGATGTGACGATTCCGAAAAGAAAAAAAAAAAAAACGAGGATCACATGCGTTGCGACTCACAGAGAGAAACCGATCAATGTGATCCTTCAATACGTCACATGCAGAGGCTGAGGGAGGTGAGGCCCCGGGACCTATACCCTTCATTTTTATGGTCCGTTTAATTTATTGATTTAAGTTTTTAATTTGAGTTGAGATGTAATTTTATGTGAGAGTTTTTTTACTGTAATAAAAAAGTTAGATGTGACTGTTTATGAGAGTTTTTTATTGTAACAAAACTCAAATTCTAAACTCGAATCGGTGAAATGAACGGATTAAACTAATTTTTAACTGATTTTTAGTTTTTACACTTTATCTCATAATTTTTAAATTTTTTTTTCATATATGTTCTCCTTCATTAATAAAAATTTCAAAATATCTCAACCAAAATATATTCAAATTATTATTTTTTTTACTTTTTGCTTTTTTTTGATTGATTGTTTGTTTTTTTTCTTATTAAATCTTATACTCTGAAATGTACCTAATTGAATACTTTACTTTAATTAAAATTTTTAGACCCTGTTCATTTCACCGATTCGAGTTTAGAATTCGAATTTTGCTACAGTAAAAAGCTCTGAGAAACAGTCACATCTAACTTTTTTACTACAGTAAAAAGCTCTCATATAAAATCACGTCTCAATTCAAATTAAAAACTCGAATCAACGAATTAAACAGTTTTTTCGTACAACCTTTATTGTATCAAAAGTAAGTCTCGCTAAAAAAAATTAATAGGGTTATTAAATTATATTTCTTAAATGTGTCCCTAATTAAGCTTTTTTTTTCCCCAAATAACTCCTCAGTTACTATTTGCTCATAAACAGTTTTCTCCTAATTTGATTTTGTTGAGGTAGTAAACACTTCTTTTAAAACTTACCCTTTCATCTTTAAAATTTTATTTAAAAATTTAATAAACTGATCAATATGCACATACATTTATTTTTAACTTGTTAATAGTATTAGAAATTAATATTATTTGTGTTTTTAACAATTTTTAGTTTACGCTTCTATAACAAAATCCTAACTCCACTATTACATGCAGATATACGCGTTGATACATAAAATACAAAAGAATACAAATACACAAAGGAGGCTTCCAACTTGGACGGATATATATTATTTTCAAAATCTACTCTCACTTTTCTTTTCTTTTCTTTTATTTTTTTATTTTTTTTTATTTTTATTTTTTGCTGAATACTTAAATTACGCTCGTGTTTGCCACCTCTCAGTTACTCCATCAACGGGTGTCGGACGCCATCAAGGGTTCGTTGTTGGGATAAAATCAATTTAGTATTATATATTATAACAAAATATTGAGTTGGTATCTTGTATTTTTTATAATATTAAAATAATACTCTTAAATTTTAGAAAATATTTTTTCGGTACTCTGAGTCTTTTTTTGGGATATAGAATGACGATTTTACCCTCATTAATATTATCTCAATTTTTGACTTGAAATTCAATTTCATTTTTTTCATTAATGTTTAAAATTGTTTTTATCATTAATTACTTAAAAACTAAAATTTAAAAGGAAAAACTAAAAAGATTACTTAAGCCTTTGCATCTTTTCAAATTTTATATCCAGATCTCATATCACAAATGCTGAAAAATCTCATTTTCAAACTTGGAATTTGAGTTTCCAGAGAACTTTCATATTCAAATCTGGGTTCTCTGGAAACTCAAATTCCAAATTTAAAAATGAGACATTTCAGCATTTGTGATCTGAGATCTGGATATAAAATTTGAAAAGACGCAGAGGTTTACGTTTTCTTTTTAGTTTTTTCTTTTAAGTTTTAGTTTTTAACTAATTAATGATAAAGACAGTTTTAAAGTAATTAATGAAAAAAAATGAAATTGAATTTCAGGTTATAATATTAAGAAAATATTAATGAGGATAAAATCGTCATTTTACGTCCCAAAAAAGAGGCTTAGGGTATTGAAAAAATGTTTTTTAAAATTGGAGGGTATCATTTTAATATTATAAAAAATACGGAGTACTAACTTAAAATTTTGTTATAATACATAATACCAAATTGATTTTATCCCTTTTTTATTTGTAAATGTTTACCCCTCCCCGCACTTACGCACACATACGACACATACATACATATATACATGTATGTATACATATATTAAAGAAATATATATATTTCTTTTTTTTCCTTACACCACGTAAAAATAAAAAGAGCAATATGAAAGTTATTTTAGGTAACGACAAGACTAGAAAATTATTATAATAATGAAGCATTTAAACATCTTAAGTGTTTTTCTTATAACGTATTATTGTTATTTTGAAACAAATATCAAGTTCACCATTAACTTCCAGTTCCACCCCCAACAGTATAAAACGGTTCTTACGCGTTGGCTTTATATATATATATATATACACACACACACACACACACACACACATATGTGTGTAAATGTGTATTGAACAAAGGCACATGAATCATGCATATATATTGAAATACCACCGTTTAAAGTACCGCGGTGAGAAATTGGGAATATGGATGAGGTGGAAAACCTCATCATCTCTGGCGTGACATGAACGTGAAATGACCAAAAAGGGGTCACCGCAAATAAACAAGCTTATGTACCCGTTTGGCATTTTTTTTTTAAGAAGTTACGGCATTGAGTGTTTGGCAAAACCTGTTTTTATCTAACAGTTTTTAAAAATTACTGTCCCACAGCAGAATTTGAGAAGTAGGTCAACGATTGTTTTTCTAAAGCAGCTTGCCAGCTCCTGCTATTATTGTCTAAATTTACTAAAATGATCCTAATAATAAAACTTAATTCTCAATCAACTCATTGTATTTGTTCCAAATTAAATTAAAGAATATATTTTATTTTAAATGTTTATTTAAAAATTAAAAATCTTTAAATAAATATCTTATGCTAAATTTTAATAATATATTTATTATTATAATGTTGCAAGTTTGAAAAATAATTTATTTCCAATTCTTTATATTATTTAATTTCTTTATAGATATATAATTTATCTACTTGATAAAACTAACTTATTTTTAGAGATATTTTAATTAATAAAATGGAAATTATATTTTTTTTTAGGATTGTGGTGTATAAATATTATGAATATTCACTATAAAAATAGATATAAAACTAATTATAAGTATCTGTGTTAAAGTATGTATATTTTAGTCATTATACATCTTTACAGTAATTTTGTACATAATTTACCAAACAATAAATTTTTGTTTTTAGTATTTACAACAAATTTAGAAAAAAATTTACTAAACACCTACATATTTCTAGTCACCGCAACTTCTTACTAACAGTATAATAATAAAAAAATTTAACAATACAGCCAAACTAGCCCTACATATGCCATACTATTGGAAAAGAATCATATGCGTCATATGGTGACTCAACTCCTTTAAGCTTCAAATAGGGGTCGCCCCTAAATGCAACTCAAGTATTTGGAATGTCATATTCTAGGGTTTATTTTATTTATTTTTTTTGCTTCTTCGTTTTTTACACTTTTATTTACTTATGCTGTTGATGTCCATTAAATTATATAATGCAGCAAAAGAAATATTTCTTAACTTAAAAAAAAAAAAAAAACTTTCAATTGCCTATATATGAACCAGTACGTATGCTATACATATATATACATATGTATGTATGTACGTATATCTGTATTGTGTTGATTATCTTAATTAATCCGTCCATTATTGAGGCTTGAATCATTAATTATCTAGCTAGTCAATTTTCTTAAATATCTATCACGAGAACGATGTATACCTACTTTATTTATTTATTTTAAGAGAAAAGTCCAAGAGGAGAGAATTGATCAAAGAATATAAATATGGGAACAAAAAGGACATATATAACAAAAACAGCCAAAAAAAAAACCCGTCAACCAATCTAAGCAACCTCCTGCAGAGACAAACCAATAGTCTAAGAATCTAAGAAATAAACCAGTTTAATTATAACCAGTTTATATATAATTCTAGCAAAAAAAAAAAAAACCCCAGTTAATATATAAGATTCCAATGCAACGCTTTTATGTCGAAGTAAAAGTTTTTGATTATTAAGAAAGTATTATTTCCTAATTTTGAATATTTTTAATGGAGTTTCGTGTTAATATGCCAATGCTACAATCTGCTATTTCGGCACAAAAATTATTCTGTAGTGCGGTTTTCTTTCTGTTATATTTGGCATATGTCGTTGTTAGAAGTAAGTTTCGTTTCTTTTATTGTCGGCTTGTGCACTCTAGAATTTTTCTTACTTGATTAAGTTGTCGTTTCTAAGTAAATGTCGCTTTCAACACGTAGACGTTTTTCTGTTGGAATACGTTGTCGTTTCTATGAGATTTTAAATATGTTGTCGTAAGTTACACATGTCATCTTTTTTTAAGATTATGTCGTTTTAAAGAAATGTTGATTAGATGCGTCATTTAACTATATTGCCATTTTCTGCATCGATGTCGTTTCCTTGCCGGAATACATTGTCGTTTTCACATTTATAACATGTCGTCTTGAGACTGCTGATTCCTTTTCTGATCTCGTCCTTTGTGCAGCTGAAGTCTTTTGCAATGTAATTGGTTGTCGTTTATAAGATATTTCAGATATGCTTTCGTTTATAACACATGTTTCATTGTTTCTCTTGGAGTAATTGTCGTTTATCCTAGATGATGGGTATTGTCGTCTCCGTTACTGATGTCATCTTAAGCGGTTACCCTGTTATTTTCTCAAAATCGTGTCGTTTACAAAAGATGTTATCCATTTTCCTATCTCAGAAATGCCGTTTCAAAGAGTTGTCGTCGTTTAAACTTATGTTATCGTTTTGAAATGCTATTGCCGTTTGGAGACATTGTCGTTTATGGAATAATCTGTTTTCCCGTCGCTTGGAATAACGACAATGTTTCTTTTCAATAAATAAATAAATAAGTAACGACAATGTTTTTAATTTGGAGACGAATCCGTATATTAACTTCTTTGGGTTTTTAACACATTTACTCCCCAAAATTTGGAGTTTTTGCTAACTTACCCCCAAGCCTTTAATTTTAACACTCCCCACAATTTGTAAAATCGTCATAAGCGATCCCATTTTACCAACTGCCTTTATTTTAAACAAACGAACGATAAAACCAATAACCACATCACGTGAGGACAGAAGAGCACATCTACGACCAAAAATTCTCAAATCTCAATTCAATTATTAGCACAAATATCACTTAAATCTCTTGATTAACCTTAATTCGACCCAAAAAACAAAAATACGACACATTGCAGCGACTTAGTGAATCAGTAGAATTCGGACAAACGTACTGAAAATCTAACTTTTTTTTTTTCATAAGCAGTTTTACGTAGCAGTTGAAGAGCTTTTGTAAATAAATACTTGTGATTTTATATTCCTTCTTTGAAAATTACAGTTTAGATACAAATGTTACAATGGTTCTAGAATGCACAGAAGACCTGACTATCACCAGTAATCTTTGCATGAGCACTGTCCACTTGAAAAGCAGTGAAAACCAGAAGTGTCCCTAAGAAATATATCTCTCCTAGTCACAATTGAGACGTACTTAAAAAATGTATGGCAGTCCCCACACAATGCAATATTCTTAACTATTCTAACAGGTTTTCCTGGCTTGGCCGTTAGAACTCCGTAGGTCGCCGCAAGTTTTGCGCTGTGATAGAACAAGAAATTCTTCTTCTGCTGCTCCTCTACTTCATGAAGAACAAAGCTTGTGTCCGGCACATAACCGGCTTTCAGGCATTCTAAGATGAGAATTTCTAGTGCACTGTATATGTCTTTTGCTTGGGGATGGGACTTGTCCCTTGCATAGAATGCATGGATCTTGTTCTCATGAACAATCCAACTCTGACCCGGGTGCTTTTTGAACCCCTTTTCTCTCATATCCTCTCTCACTGTTTCGGCGCAATGCCATCTCCCAGAGGCAGAATACAGATTTGAAACAAGTATGTAGCTAGAAAGATCTTTTGGCTGCATTGCAAGTATGCGCTTCGCAACCCTTTTTCCAATAGCTGTGTTCAAACGGATTCTACTGCTGTCGAGCAAAGCTCGCAAAACTGAAGCCTCTGGCTCAAATGGAAGCTTATAAACCATTTCCTCTGCTTCTTCCAATAGACCCCAATAACCCAAAACTCCAACAAACGAGGCCAAATGCTCTGACGTCGGCTCAATACCGTAATCCAAATCCAATGAGTAATAAAAGCTACGGCAATCCTTAACTAAGTTGAAGTTAGTGTGTCTATAAGCTGAAATGACCAAAGTAAAGGTGACATTGTCCGGTTTTATGCCTGCATTCTTCATTTCTGACCACACGGCTAAGGCTTTATCACCCTGTCTGTGGAGAAGATGCCCAGCAATTAGACCATTCCACGAAACTACATCGCGTGCAGCCAATGAATCGAATACGTTAACAGCATCCTCCATGTTCCAACACTTGGCATACATGCTAACCATAGCATTTCCTACCCCTAAATCACTTGAAAAGCCAGATTTAAGAGCATAACAGTGGATTTGCTTTCCCATTTCGTGGAAAGCTAGACTTCCGCAAATACCAAGCACTGAAGTTAAGGCGACTTCGTCCAAAACCATCGTTCCTTCCAATTGACTCATGACGAAAAGATAAACCGCATCCTCCAGTCGCCCATTTCTAGCATACCCGCATATCATCGACGTCAATACTACAGAAACATCCCAATCAATTGGCCACTGAAGAAACAACTTCTCCGCATCTGGCATCCTACCACACCTTGTACACATATCAAGCAATGCTGATTCTATACACGAATTTGACCCACAACCAGACTTAAGAACGAACCCATGAATCTGCTCACTAACTTTCTTATCCCCAAGCAAGCCACAAGCATTAACAGCACTAGTCAACGTGAAATCCGACAACTCCATACGCCCCCTTACCACACCTACAAACAATTCCAATGCCCTCAAACCTTCGCCATTCTTACAAAATCCAGCCAAAAGGGCATTACAGGAAATTGAATTCCTCTCTGACATTTTCGCAAATGCCTCCAAAGCCGAATCAACCAACCCGAATTCCATGTACGCCGTAATCATCTCAGTCCATGTTATCACATCTCTAACTGGCATTTTCAAAAACAAAGCCTTCACATCCTCTACACCCCCACACTTAGTATAGAACCCAATGAGTGAATTGCCAACACTTAAATTACTTTCCAATCCACATTTTAGAGCATGAGCATGAACTTCTTTGCCTTGTGCCAAAGCATTACAGCCTGCACAGGCAGTCAATAGAGTCGAAACCGTAAAGAAATCAACTCGAAATCCATCACTTCTCTGCATCTCACAAAACAACTCCAAGGCTTCACCATACAATCCCATCTTCACAGCACTGGAAATAGCAGAGTTCCAAGACGCAAGATCTCTCTGCGGCATTTCGTCGAACATCTTGAGTGCAAAATCCAGACACCCACATTTCCCATACACTCCCAACAGAGCATTCCCAACGAAGACGCAATCCAAAAATCCCAACTTGATGACCAAGGCATGAACTTGACTACCAAATTCCAACTCCAGAACCCTAATACAAGCTGTCAAAATCGCGACGAAGCCGTACTCATTAGGCTCAATCCCAAGCCTCCTCATCCGAAAGAAAAGCTCCACGGCTTCGTCTTCACGACCGGACTTGGAAAATCCAGAAATCATAGCAGTGTAAGACACCAAATCAGGGGAAGCCATGGCCATGAAAACCTCGTACGCTTCGGAGACGAAACCGAGCTTGAGATAAGCTGAAATGAGAGAGTTTCCCAAGTAAACATCTTCTCCGAGCTTAACGACAGAAGCATGAACCGCCTTGGCGAGCTCGACATCGTTGTAACGAACCGAAAGCTGCAGCAAATGTAGCAAACCGTCGACGTCGAATTCCACGAAATTGGATAAAGATGAGCAATTCTCGAACAACTCCGAATCGAAAAGTGGTTTTTGTTGTTGTTGCTGTTGTCGTTGTTGTTTGATGCTAAACGGTTCCAAACATGCGAGGGATTGGGTTTGAGAGGCTGAGAAGAAGACATGGTTGTGGCTATGGCGAGGTCTGTGCTTTAATGGAGAGAGCGAGAAACTTGAGAGAGAAGAAGAACAAGAAGAAGAAGACGAAGACGAAGGAGTCGATAATGGAAGAGGAAGAGGAGACGACGGTGAGAGAATCGTAGCCATTAACATCCATACGTGCAAAGCTTCTTTCTTCTCATAAAAAAAAAAAACCCCAGCGTTTTGTATTTTGTTTTCAATTACGAAATTATTAGAATTATAAGTGATTAGAGAAAAAATAAAAAATAAAAAATAAAGAGTTTAGGTTATTTTGCAGATTTATCCCTAAACTTGTATGAATTTAACAACTTGCTTTTAAAACTTTTCAGCTTTGATAATTTATCCCTCCAACTTCTAAAACAGTTGCACTTTGCTTTATTTTATCAAATTTTCTCTATTTTTGTTAGATTTAAGGAATTGAGAGTCCGAGAAAGAAGAGATTTGTATTATGATTTCGATAAAGAGTGACTAGAAGAAAATTAAACAGTTTAGGAATTTTACATATTTGCCTCATGAATTTATAAAGGTTTAACAACTTGCCTCTTAAACTTTCAATTTTAAGAATTTATCCTTCCGACCTGTAAAATAGTTACAATTTGTTTCATTTTATCAAATCTTCTCTAGTTTTTAATCATATTTAAGGGATAGAAAATTGATTGAAGAGATTTGTATTATGATTTAAATTATGATATTAAATTTTTTTATCAAATTTGTATTTTCATCACCAATTTAACACAATCATCATCAAAATTTAAAATTGGACAAGTTGCAACAGTTTTTATAAGTTTGGGGCAAATTGTTAAAATTTAAATTTTAAGAAGTAAGTTGTCAAAAGTTAAGTGTGCAAATGACAAATGACCCCACATTTTATTAAAATAAGAAGGGTAATTTGTACCACTAGTCTTTTTAACTTTTTTAGTAGGTGACACTTTAGTCATTTTTCTTCTAATTTTCAAAAAATAACGCCTCAATTATTAAAATGTTGGCAATTAAGCCATTTCCGTTAGATTTTGTTAAATTTTTAACAGATTCTTACACATAATCTATTATGTGACCTTTGTTTTAGTGAAAATACTAAAATACCCTCAACCCTAACAAAGCTCAAACTCTTAGGGGTTGTTCTTTTGGAATGTAACTTGAGTATAGTTTTTGAGTTGAATTGGAGTTATAACTTGAGTTGAAGTTGTAACTTGAATAAAGTTGAGTAAAGTTAAAACTTAAAAGAACATAAATTTAAATAAAATTGGAATTCGAGTTGTCTTTTTTTGAGTTTTTTAGACAAAAGAATATGCCCTTAATTTTTTTTTTAAGAAAAAAAGAACCCGCAGGCTTTGATATTTGCAGGAGACAAACTAAAAAATTAAATTTTGTTTAGTTTATTTTCCCATTGTAGGAAAAAGAAAAAAATCTTCTCTAACCTTATTATCTCTTCAGATGGAATAACTCCAATTTCTCAAGAAATTACTTTTTTTTTCTCTCAATCTATCAAAAATTCAAACCCATAATCATCAAGCGAAAACAAGAACGCATACATTTTTTTTTGAAAGGACACAATCCGAAATTAACAAACATTACTTAAGCATTTAACAAACATAAACTATAAATCACTCAAAAAAAAAAACTTGACAATCTGGTTAATGCATGACTGTCAAACATCACACAAAAAAATTTTCTTCATCAAGAGAAAACAACTTGACCAAACGATGGAAAACTAAAAAAGAAAGTACACAAGAACAATGTCTTGACATTTTTTTCTTTTTTTTCCTTTCATTTTTTTTTAAAATTTTCCTTAACATTGTTGATCACCAAACAAGATGTAACAATGGAGAAGAAAGCCCAAATCGACGAAAAAGAAAAGCCAACAAAACGGAGGGGAACAATGGAGCCTCAAAGCGGCGAAGATCAACAGGGGGCGTGAAGGGTTGGTGCTGGTAGCAGGGCAGATCTAGAGGTTGTTCTTTTACGAGGTGATTTAAATGATGATTTTAAGTTAAATTTAAATTATAACTTAAATTTGTGTTTAGATTTGTACATTTAAATTATAATTTATATTAAAAATCTTTTTAAATTTCTGTTTAAGTGAGTCAAAATTTAAATTTAAATTTAGATATTATTTTAATAAAAACTTAATGATAATGAAAAATTTTAATAAAATATATAGATGATGTTTTATTTTTCTTTTCGTTGAGAATGTATAAAAAAAAAATCATCTCAATCAGAATTAAAATAAAAAAATTATGACACTTTAATAATATATTTGAGTTTCAGTTTATAAACTTGAGTTAAAAGATAAATTTAAACTCAAATTTAACTTCAAGTTTAAATTCAAATTCAAACTCAAATTTTATAAAAGAATATAAAATTGAATAACATTGGGCTTGTTCTTTTAGAGTTTAACTTGAGTATAATTCTTGAGTTGAATTTGAGTTATAACTTAAATTGAACTTGTAACTTGAGTTTGTGTTTGATTGTGTACATTTGAGTTATGATTTGAGATAAAAATCTTTTTGAGTTTTTGTTTAAGTGAGTCAAAACTTAAATTTATATTTAGATATTATTTTAATAAAAACTTAATGCTGATGAAAAATTTTAATAGGGTATATGAGTTGAGTTTTATTCGTCTTTTCGTTGTCAACGCATAGAAAAAAAATCATCTCAATAAGAATTAAAACGAAAAAATTATAGTATTTTTAAGAATATAAAAAATACTATTAATTAATTTGAGTCTGAGTTTTTAAATTCGAGTTGAAGAGAAAACTTGAACTCAAGTTTTAAACTTAAACTCGAGTTTAACTTATAAGAACATGAACTCAAATAAAATTGTAACTCGAGTTACATTTTTTTAAGTTTTTCACTCAAAAAAAATAAACCCATTGTAACTCAAATTTAAATTTTTTTCTAAATTTTATTATAAAAGAAAAACCTCCTAATTTCGGATTCATTTGGCACGGTGGAGGTTTCCTCGCAAGGGAACTGCTTCGGGGTGAGGTCTTCATCGGCAACGAAGAAGAAAACCAGATTTAGTTGATCGGCGAAAGGGTGGGTCGGCTCCTTTTCCTGTTCTTTTTCTTGGTATTGGAGGCCTGTAGGCCTAGGAATCTCCCGATCCATTCTGCACCACCTTCGGAACAGCCCCATCTTCTCCCGCGGTCAAAGTCAAACACCACACCCTCACCCTCACCTTGCATCTGTTCTTCATTTTCTCTCTCTATTCGGGAGATCTCTTTAGCTTTTTTAAATATGTTTTCTTTTCTTTGTTTTTATTCTTAATTAATGAGGTCTGCTAGTTGTTTTCGGTGAGTTTTTTATTTTTATTTTTAAGAAGTTATATATTATTAGCTATTTTACCGAACTACCTTTTAATAGTTTGAATCTACACATTTAAGTTATGATTTAAATTAAAATTTTTTTTAAATTTGTGTTTAAGTGGGTTAAAATTAAAATTAAAATTAAAATAGTATTTGATAAAAATAAAACAGTAATGAAAAATTTTAATAAAGTATATATGTGTGATTTTATTCGTCTTTTCGTTATTAATGCATAAAAAAATCATTTCAGTCAGAATTAAAATGAAAAAATTATGATATTTTTAAGAATAGAAAAAATATTATTCATTAACTTGAGTTTGAGTTTATAAACACGAGTTGAAAGGGAAACTTGAACTCGAGTTTAGCCTCAAATTCAAGTTTAAACTCAAATTTTATAAAAAGAACATGAACTTAAGGGGTTGTTCTTTTACATTTTTGAGTTAAGTATTCTTGAGTGAAGATCTTGAATTGAGTTTGAGTTATAACTTGAGTTGAAGTTGTAACTTAAATTTGTGTTTGATTGTGTACATTTGAGTTATGGTTTGAGATAAGAATCTTTTTGAGTTTGTGTTTGAGTGAGTCAAAACTTAAATTTATATTTAGATAGTATTTTAATAAAAACTCAATGGTGATAAAAAATTTTAATAGGGTATATAAGTGTGGTTTTATTCGTCTTTTTGTTGTCAACGCATAGAAAAAAATCATTTCAATCAGAATTAAAACGAAAAAGTTATAGTATTTTTAAGAATAGAAAAAATATTGTTCATTAATTTGAGTTCGAGTTTTTGAACTCGAGATAAAGGGGAAACTTGAACTTGAATTTTAGTCTCAAACTCGAGTTCAAACTTAAAAGAATATGAACTTAAATAAAATTGTAACTTGAGTTGCCTTTTTTGAGTTTTATTAGCTGCTGAACAACCCCTTACATTTTTGAGTTAAGGTGACTTTAGTGATGATCTTGAGTTGAGTTTGAGTTATAACTTGAGTTGAAATTGTAACTTGAGGTTGTGTTTGGATGTGCATATTTGAGTTATGATTTGAATTTAGAATCTTTTTTAGTTTGTATTTGAGTGGGTCAAAACTTAAATTTATATTTAGATAATATTTTAATAAAAACTCAATGGTGATGAAAAATTTTAATAGGGTATATGGGTGGGGTTTTATTCGTCTCTTTCATTGTGAATGCATAGAAAAAAAATCATCTCAATCAGAATTCAAACGAAAAAATTATGACATTTTTAAAAATAGAAAAAAATACTGTTTATTAACTTGAGTTTGAGTTTATAACTCGAGTTAAATGATAAATTTGAACTCGAGTTTAGCCCTAAATTCGAGTTAAAACTCAGTTTTATAAAAGAATATGAACTTGAATAAAATTATAACTCGAGTTTAAAGAGTTGTTTAGTTGGGGGATTCGTATCTCGATTCGAATCATGGTTCGTGGTTCGCTACAGTGTTTTTTCTCATAAAAAATACACGTAAATTGAAAATGATTCTAATCTCATTATTTTAATCCACAAACCAAATATCTCTTAAATTTTTTTTAAGTTTCGTTAAAAAGAACAATTATTAAATAAAGTTATAATTTGAGTTTAAATTTCGCATGCTTTGTACACGATTCATTCCGTTAATGCCAACGTATTGAGAGTTGAGGGGTTGTTTTGTTAAAATTAAAAGAAGATGATCACATATTAAAGAGTTAAGAAACCAGCTTTGCAAATTACCCAAATAAGAAAAGAAAGAAATTATTTCAAGGTACGAGCAAAAGACAATAAGGTCGTTGACGTAGAAGGCAAATGAAATCGAGAGATTCCATTCCGTAGAACGATCCACTGAGTTCGTTCGATTCCGCCATGGATGAACCTCGGAAGCACCAGGTGAAAATCAATCTCCATACTTTCTCAATTCTTGGTTTTTCTTCGAGAATTCGATTTTTCAAGCTTTTTTTTTTCCTCCTTCTCAAATTTTCGAACTTTGTTCCACTTTATTTCGCTGAAGATCATTCGAATTTCCGTTTTCTTCTTCGGATTCACTGGAAATGGAAACCTAGAGATAACTTTTCTTCGTTTTCCTTGCCGATTTTGAGAAATTCGTAGCTGTTTGTGGAGTGATTTTTCTCTGGTGTGGCTGGGTTGATCAGGGGTCGCTAAGAGGAGCGAGCGCGAAGGAGATTACGAGGGGCGCTCTTCTTCAGAAGGTGTCGCAGGAGAGAGAGCTTCGCCATTATGCCAAACGAGCTTCCGCGGCTGCCATTTTCATGCAGGTCTCGAGATTTCTTTTGTCCTTACTTTACTCTACAATTTGAGTGTGAAAATTTATACTATTTGATCATCTTTCTGCTTTTGGCTTGAATCAAATTCTCTGAAAATGTATTGGACGTACCACAATGCGAGACAAGGAAATGATTTTTTTCCTCGGGTTTTGGTTGGTACTGTTTGGTCGACTAGGAAAAAGCTAGAGAAAGAAAAAAGACAATATTATGATGCTGGAAAGTAGAGCGTAATTGAAGTTTATATGAGACTTTTCTTATGTAAATTATAGAGCTGTATCTGACTTTTCATACTCTATTGTGAATTTTTCCCTCCTTGTGTTTCTAATTGGGGAGAAGTTTTTGTAAAGATGAAGTGTAAATGTAATCTGTTCTTTTGGCAATTCCAGAGAGTTTGGAGACGCTACAAAGTTACAGTAACAGTGGCTTTGCAGCTGCAAGAAGAATGGGAGAAGAACTTTGCCAATTATCGTGTTGGTTCCTTGACAGGAACCCAGATTTCCAGCACTGTCTTGAGGCCTTTTCTTTTCTTTACGACATGCTTAGCAACTCGGCATAAGAGGCTTCAAACCAGAGATCTAAATTGTATGGGGAGATGCTTTAAGATCCTCTTGGAAAGCGTGAACTCCACTGGTACCCCATTCTGCATTTTTCCAACTATTCTTTGGCTTACCCTTCCAATTTTTGTTTCTCTTGTCTTATTTTCTTTTTGATCTGGTTGAGTTAATTGGATAAAAATGCTAAGAGTTAATGGGGTTATATAGAGTCTGCTGCATAGGTTTGTCTCAGCAAGAAGGTGACGTGAATTTGCTTTTTTCATAACTGTGATAACATATAGTATCTAAAATTGGAGCTGGAATTGACATTTGTGTATAATTAGATGCTGGTTAGGGAGATCACTACCTGAGGTTCAGTCTCCTTTCTGTTAACCCACCTGAGGTTCAGTTATTCAAATTCAAAACTTTGGAGATTATTGAATCAAGGTTTTCTTTTCTTTTTCAGTTTTGTGCACTTGAAAATTTCTCTAATTGTGCTCTCAAGCAACCTATGCTGTGCTTGATTGTGGATTCTTTGTATATTTACCATCCCATTATTGCGTGGAATCCATAACCCTGTCCTCTTTATATTCTTTTGTCTAGATCAAAGAAAGAACTTTTGCTTTATGGCAATGGGTACACCTGAAGAGAGAAAAATCTGGAATTATCAGTCACGGAAGCTGATTTCTCTCTGCCTTTTCATTCTTGCCGAGTTCAATCAATTATGTGCAGGGGATCAAGAATTTGTTGCAGTTACCACCTTAGCAATGCGTCTTGCCGTTCTTTTAACTGATTCGAAAGGGTGGAAGAACATTGCTGACAGTGATGGTCAGGATGTGGATATAGTGGCCAAAGATTTAGTTCAGTTTATGGGTCTTGGTGAAAGTGGTCTTTATATATCTGTTAGAAGATACATCAACATTTTGGATGTTCCTCTGTCTTCTCAAGTAGAAAATGTGGTCCAAAAAGATGACAAGTTTTTGATTACTGCCAGTGCAATAACCTTAGCTCTTCGACCATTGCAAGTGACAAGTCTTAACGTAGATGGCCCTGGTCTATTGGATGTGCATTATGCTGCTGAGAAGTACTGTGCATCCTTACTTACGATTCCCTGGCTGGTGCAACGATTGCCCACCGTTCTTGTACGCGCTATGAAGCACAAGTCTACTCTAACACCCTGCTTACAGACTCTACTGGTAAGACTTGTTAAATTTGAACTGCATCTATGTACATTTTAACATGTAGGGTTTTTTATTTTTATTTTTTTTTATGCAACCATAATTATTTTGAAGCTTCTGAACGAAGTTGTCCCAGACATGATCAGAAATCTGAGGCATTTTCTTTTCTCAAAATGATGTGAAATTTCAACCTTAACCAGGTCCTTTGCTGCCGAGATGTTTTATCGTTTACATATGAAAAACCTGATAGTTAATATTATGTTTATTCTGTAAACTTGTGCAAATATCATCCACACATTTGAATAATTTTGAAAAGATATTATTGCTACTTTCTAGTTACCTGTGGCATTGCTCGGGTGGTCTGATTCCCAGCTTTGAGTTCTTACTTGTTTCTGTGGGTATCTAGATTCCCTATTGACTCTTATAAAAAAATAGACTCCGTATTGACACACTCTAAAATAAATTGAGAGCATATTCAGCTTTATCATGCTATTAATACCAAAATGTTTTATCTCTGTATTGGTTTTACACGATTGTAAGTTTATATCTGGTGGTCTTATGACACCTAAATACAATAAGGTCCTACTTTTCGTTGGTATGCTTAGATCTATTGTTCAATCACGTGGGGACTGATTAATTTATCGCAGGTGATGGCAGATTTTGAAGGAGAGAATATTAAATGAGATGTGGGAGATAGATCAGTTAAAAGTTCCTTTTTCTCCCAAGGTGATACCACCAGTAGGCTGGGCTCTTGCGAACGTTATATGCCTTGCAACTGGAGGTGAGAATGGAACTTTGGATTCTGGATGGCTAGACCAAGGTTTGGACTATGTGCTGTACGTCCATGTTATTATCATTCTTGCAGAAGATCTACTGGCTAGACTTGAGAGTGTTGGACATCTAAAGGAGAACAAGGAAAGCCAAAGTGATGATACAAAATTAGTTAACGATCTAACTTTTGGCGAGAGTGAGGCAACCCATGGTTCCTTTGTTACGTCATACATGGATCTCTTTAAGCCTGTTTGTCAGCAGCGATATCTCACAGATCTTTTGGCAATTATGGAGAAAGATGATCATATTCATGGGACTGAGACTTTGTCACAATACGAATTGAAGAACCATGGGAAGTTGGAGTTTATTGATATTGCATATTTTTATTCTTACCTTCTTAGAATAGTTTCGTTCTTGCATCCAACAGTTGGACCGTTGGCTGTTCTTAACATGCTATCCTTTACTCCTGGATTTCTTGTCAACCTATGGGGAGCACTGGAAAGTTCTCTTTTTTCTGGAGATGGTGCAACAGCTGAAAATCTTCACCTTTCACCAAGTAAAACTTCAAGGAATAAAAAAGATGGGCTTTTTGAGAAAAAGGGGAAACATGGTAATAAGGATGAATCTAAGTGGGTGAGTGTACTAAATAAATTTACTGGCAAATCACAGTCAGGATCTGAGAGTACCAATTTGGTTGCTGAGCAATCAAGCCCTAGCCAAACTAACAAGGGTTCTCGTGATGATTGGGATATAGAGCTTCTGAGACATGGTGCAGAGGGTATTTCAAAAGATTTGTCATGTCTGCTTCATCTTTTCTGTGCTGCCTATTCACATTTGTTGCTGATACTAGATGACATAGAGTTCTATGAAAAGCAGGTAAAGATATTTATATTTTTTCTTCAATTGATATGTATGATTTGGAGTTTTGAATTGTACTCATATGAGCATTTCATGCACAAGCTAGGTTCCATTCAGGATAGAGCAACAACGCAGAATTGCATCTGTGCTTAATACATTCGTTTATAATGGCTTGTCCAATAGTGTTGGGGAACGGAGTAGACCCCTTATGGATTCTGCTATCAGATGCTTGCATTTAATGTATGAAAGAGACTGCAGGCACCAATTTTGCCCCCCAGTTTTGTGGCTTTCCCCTGGTAGAAAGAGCCGTCCACCAATTGCTGTAGCTGCCAGAACTCACGAAGTTTTGTTAGCTAATGCAAGAATAGATGATGCTTCAGCTCTTCCCAGCATGGGTTCTGTCATAACTACTGTTCCCCACGTGTTTCCATTTGAAGAAAGGTAATGAAACTCATTTAGCTTTTCACATACACACACACACACACATACATATATATACATATATATATATATATATATATATATATCTACACATGTATGTATGACATGTACTCGAATATAAATTGTTCTCTGGAGAAATTTGCTGTCATATTATAGATATTTTGCCGTGCACAGCTCTTCACTCGTTTCACTGTGTATAAGCTTGTTTACCTGAGTTATCGGTGAATGTAATTACTACAGATGCCATCACATAAATTTGTGGGTATTATATGGGTTATGGTGTTAGCTAGAGCAGGCACACTGGAGTATGGTCAATTAGAGGGTTCGAATTTGGGTGTTTGCTGGCATTATTTATTCCAAGGACTTTTCCAAGGGGTCCACGAAGTTTTATTTACAAAGAACAAAAATTTTGTACCAACCTGCCATGAATTTGGAGGAAGTGGGGAGGAACCTTTATGTTTTGTCACACGAAAGGGTTTCTGATGTTTAATTATCTTGCAGAGTTGAGATGTTTATTGAGTTTATTGAGATGGATAAAGCATCCCGTAAAATGGCTGGTGAAGTTGATGGACCTGCTTCCCGATCAGTTGGAATAGTAGTTCGTCGGGGTCATATAGTTGAAGATGGTTTTCGACAATTAAACTCCCTAGGGCCAAAACTGAAATCATCCATCCATGTTTCATTTGTTAGCGAATCTGGCCTTCCAGAGGCTGGCCTAGATTATGGTGGACTATCGAAAGAGTTTTTAACTGATATATCAAAAGCAGCATTTTCCCCTGAGTGAGTTCTCTTTCTCTCTCCCATCTTATGGCGACTTTATACAACTTTCTTTGGCTCTGTCACATAGGTGTCTGTTGCCTAAGAAATCAGAATTTATTGTTACCTTTCTCTTTGATTAGATATGGGTTATTTATCCAAACGTCAGCCTCAGACAGACTTTTGATCCCTAATGCATCTGCAAAATATCTTGAGAATGGTATCCAGATGATTGAATTCCTTGGGAGAGTTGTTGGTAAAGCTCTATATGAAGGAATTTTGCTAGATTACTCTTTTTCTCACGTGTTTGTGCAAAAGCTGCTTGGCCGTTATAGTTTCCTTGATGAACTATCGACCCTTGATCCAGAGCTTTACAGGAATCTCATGTATGTTAAGGTAAGTATTGTCATTTTTACTGTGCAAGTTTGGAAAAGAAATTATGATACACTTTGGAAGAATATAGTTTCATTACCTTATAAAAATAAGTGGAAACAGTTGAAATATAAATGATATTCATACATCATGATCTCCTAAACACTCCTTGACTTTCAGCAAAAAAAAAAACACTCCTTGAGTGCTTGATTGATTCATCTTTTTCTTTTTTTTAATGATTATAAGCTTTATGTTAGCATTACATGGATTGAAACAAACGGTTACACGTGTTAATAAAACCTTAAAATTGTGCTATATTACTTGTTTCTGCAGCACTATGATGGGGATATCAAGGAACTCTCTCTGGATTTCACAGTGACTGAGGAATCTTTTGGTAAGCGGCATGTTATTGAGCTTAAACCTGGTGGCAAGGATATTTCTGTGACAAACGAGAACAAGATGCAATACCTTCATGCAATGGCACACTATAAATTAAATCGACAGGTCTGTGATTCATTCCTGTAGAAGTAACAAAAATGTACTTTCTTATTTGCTATATTCACCTGCTTCTTCGTTTAATTGCAGATACTGCCCTTTTCCAATGCTTTCTACAGAGGGTTAACAGATCTCATATCACCATCTTGGCTGAAATTGTTTAATGCACGTGAATTCAATCAGGTAAGATTTAGGTTGGCGTTCTATATAGATTAGCTACTATCCTTAAGTGACATATGGGTGCTTGATACACTAATGTATTGATGGATTGATACTTGGCCTTATGTTGCTTCTTGTTCAAACGTACGTCATATCCTCAGGCGAACTGTGACGGTCATGCCCATTGTGGAAATTTAAAACAACGATCTTGCTTTCAAATATTCGGGTTTTCTTTCGTTTTAGCTCAGGTGCTATGCTAAGTAGTTGACAATTCACATAATTATAGTTGGATTTTAGGAGGATTCATCGAGGAATATCTAAAGTTCTATATAAACTCTTGCACTTAGTTTTAGCGACAAAGCACTTACTTTTATTGACAAATAATAGCTAAAGATATATTGAAATCCTGCGTTCTACGAGCGGG
>NW_010361697.1:723408-769639 GCF_000414095.1 Morus notabilis | reverse complement strand
GATGGTTTGGAAGTACTGGGGCATCATTAGGAGCCACGTACTCTGACCTTGATTGCAGCATTGTAAACGTTATTCCAAAGTGTCCAACTTGAAGGGCAAGATATGATCTTGAATTTTTTCCTTGAGATGGTGGCTTTTAGTTTATACAATTTGATTAAAATGTTTTACTTCGCTCAAATGTTCTCAACAAGAATTTGGAATATTTTACAGTTTCATTTCTCTGTCATCTGCTAACTACGATATTCTGCATACAGTTGCTTTCCGGTGGAGACCATGACATTGACATTGATGATTTAAGAAGAAACACCCGTTACACAGGTGGTTACACTGAGGGAAGCCGGACAGTAAAAATATTTTGGGAGGTAATGAGCCTTTCCCTTTTGCGTATGGATTTATGTGTTCCACCTCCCTACATAATGATAGTCACGATATCAGTACGTGGTTGTTATGTAAGTAAAAGGTTAACTTCATCAGGATCAAACTTCACAAGTAATCTGTATGCTTTCGTCTTGGTACATATTATATATATGATGTGTGTTGTGTGTGTGTGTTTGCGATCCCATGTAACAGGTAATTAAAGGGTTTCAACCAAAAGAACGTTGTATGCTTCTTAAATTCGTGACCAGTTGTTCCCGGCCTCCCTTACTTGGATTCAAGCACTTGCAGCCCACCTTTACGATCCATAAGGTGTGCTCTTGAACTTACATGCATACATGGTTTTATGTACTGTTGCTAAGCAATCTGTCATATCATTCTTTTATGGTGGTAAAACTGGGGACCCATCATTATTTGTTAGTCCCTTAAATAAAATCAAGAATAAATAAATATTCAGCACAAGACCTTGAATGAATTGAAGAAGGATAATCTTATAAACTCGAGTAATAAAGGGTGTTGCCATTATTTGTTGTTACAAAGGTTGCCTGCAGTGTCCCTCTTTGGGCGACAATTGGGGGACAGGATGTGGAACGACTTCCGTCAGCCTCAACCTGTTACAATACCCTCAAGGTACTCTTATTTATGAAAGCAAGACATTTATTCTCGTTTTACATTGCAAACCATGAGATAAAAACATCTTTAAACTGGCAGGTATTTATACTATTTTCCCCTCTATTTTTCCAATTAATCAATACCTCTTGTTTTTCCCTGCTTAAGCGGGAAAGATGTATTTCTCCAGTCTAACCCTTAAATCGCGGCTATGTAATGTCTTATCATGGGTATGTTCTTTCACTCTTTGTTATTGTTTCAGCTTCCAACGTACAAACGACCGAGCACTTTGAGGGAAAAACTTCTATATGCAATCAGTTCAAATGCGGGATTTGAGCTTTCTTAGGTATCAAATTCATGTGATTTTACCTTCGTCATTTTGAAGTCTCAACTTCATTCTATACTACAGACTAATGTGACAAAACAAAGCATTTATCTATATGTTTTGTTTTGTTTTGTTTTTTTGTTTTTTTTGTTTTTTTTGTAGTTTCTAGGGTATAAAGTAGTTTGCCTGATTTACTACTATTAAGGCAAGATACTAACCACTATGGTTGTGTTTGGTTGGGGGGAAAGGGATGGAAAAGGAAAGGAAAAAAGCTTCATTATGATGTTTAGTTAGTTTTTGGAAAAGGAATAGCCATTTAAAATGGAATTACTTTTTCATTAAATGGGTGAATCATTATTCATTCCTCACATGGGAGGAATAGCCATTCCAAGGTTTTTCCTCTCTTTTTTTTTTTCCATATTTACTCTTGATAATTACAATATAACTAATACAATATTATGATATATTATATATAATATTGTAATTAATATCATAATGTATAATATAATATAGTTGTAATAATGATATTAATGATATCATAATTATATTAATAATTGTAATATTATAATTTTATTATGTAAATATTATATAATAATACAAAATATTATAAAATAAAATTATACTAATGTTGTTGTCTTCATTAACTGTGAAAGTGTTCTTATATATGGCACTCATAAAACTACCGCCATCTTATTAACCCAAGGATGAAAACATTTAAAATTCCATACAAAGTAGGAACAACACCAACTGTTTCTGTATGTATTGGTAACAAGGCTTACATACACGGATACTCTAGGTAAACCAAACCTTCAAACTACTGCCACTAAACGACTCGTGTGTTTAATGCAACTGCTCTGCATTTTATTCTATATGAATAGTGAAACCATGGCAGTCACAAATTCTTCAAACCATAGAAGCAGCTTCAAGAGATGAGATCAAAGCCTTGTTCAAGTAGATCACCAGCCAAGACCTCATTTGCGGATTCAGAGGGATGAAACCCGTCCCAAAATACGTACCCCGTCGCGTTGGAGCACGTCCCTATCGACCCAGAGTTGCAAAGCAGTGAGGTTTCAAGAGTGCCTGTTCCACAGCAAGCCCTTCTTGATTCAAAGAAACCTGTACCCAAGAGAGGAAAATGAAGTTACCTCATCAGCAAATTGATTTTACCATTATGTTCTTTCATTAATATGCTTGCTAAATACTCTTTAGAATGTTTGACAAACTGAACAATGATGGAAGAAAGTAGCTGATAATGATTGTAACAGTGACAATGTTCATCTAATGCATCGGTTAACTGATGGTTGCAGAGAAGGTGCATTACCATTATCACTGGGCTTTCTGATCATCTCCAAGAGAGGATGATAAATATCAAAGACAACAAGCTTGAGACCCAAAAGATTTCGCAGATTTTGGGTTGTGCTATTTAACTTCTTGTTGAATAGAGTTGCGTCGTTGTTTAGTTTATCAACACACTGGTTGCTTCCTCTTCCAAATAGGGTGACAGATGCCGGCAAGCACCCGAGTGGCGGTAAGTTAGTGACGCCGATCCTTCTTGCTCCCAGTCCATACAGAGTCTGCCATCACGCTGCTCATGTTATGAATGGAAATGCTTTTGAACAAACCAAATGAAAGGTTTTTACTTTTTATTTTTTTGCTTCTTCTGTGGATGTGGAAAGGTTTATTTGATATTGTTATGTGAATTGTTTCCAACTTTATGCGTGACACTGTTGTTTCTTCATTACACACATTGAGGGTGATCCTTATGAAATCTAAATAGCATTTATCACCAACCATGAATCAACATGAAATTATTTAAAGTACATCATGATTTATTATCATACACCGGCATCTTCTACATACTATTTGTCGATTGTATACGTATACGATTTTCATGTTCTAATATGCGTATAGCCCCAGCCATCTTAGAATGAAATAGTAAATTAAAGGAAAACTTCAAAGGATTTGCAACTAACCCCCTTAAACTATTACGTAGTAGCTACTTTTTGAGAAATTCCCATTGTTAACTTAATAATTCCGTTAGATGGTATAATCATGATTAAGCGTGTTGAATGTTGACCGTTAACATAAAGCCTATATTAGTTTAATCTAATTAAATCAGCTACATATAATATAACCCGTATTTGCATCTCTGTCCTAAAAGTTTAAGGTGTTACATGCCAAGTGAAGTGATAAAAGGATTATTTTCACATCCTTAAGATATATTAGCAAAATATAGAGACAAAAAAAGGAAAAAGTACAGTATTATAATATCGAGTATAAGAGAAACCTGAACAAAATTAGTGTAGGAACTCATGAGAATATCAGAGAACTGATCAACTGTGTAAGCTCTATTTAGGACAGGATTGATATAGTAGTTCTGGACAAAATCACTACTCCCAGCACTTAGAAGATGGATTGCACCAGAGAACAAGTCATTGGCTTTGGCTTGTCCCACCATATTCACCACTTTATCCTGATATGCCTTGTAGTAATTCAGCTGCTGTGTAAGTGAGATAGCCCTCTACCAAAAAGACCCAACAAAAAACACAACAATCAAAAAGAAAAAGACATATATATGTATATATGTATATGTATATGTGTTTGTGTGTGTGTGTGTGTGTGTATAGAGAGAGAGAGAGAGAGTTTTGTTTCATTGTTTTCAAATCTTACATATAACTGAGCTGTTCTGTCATAATAGCCAGAAGCTCCTGAGGCAAAGTTGGCTCCAGTCAAGAGCTTCTTTCCCTTGGCTTCCGGGCTAAGGTAAGCCGGCGGGTATGAGGTGAATCCAAGATATTCAGCTGTGAAACAATGAAACAATAATAATAATGATTAAAAAAAAGGTGTGACCTAAGACTTAAAAAAAAAACTCATTATAGAGGAAAAACCAAGAGGGTATGAGCAAAAACTCGGAAATTTCACCAGTGAAGTCTGTGGCAAGCTTTCCATTGCAGAACCTTCCGGTTGGTTTGTGAGTGACAAAGTCTCTTCCATAAGGAGGAAAATTTGCCTTGACAAGCGTATAGAGATAGTTATTGTTTCCAGTGTCAACCACAGAATCACCAAAGATCATCAGACCGGGAACAAGAGGGTCTCCATGAACCACAGAGAAGGGAAACACAACAACAATGATCAAGAAACCAAAGGCAAGTTTTTTGCTTGAGATTCCCATTTTTCTTCACTTGTTTTGTTTCCACTTTCCAATACACTCAAAACTCACTATTCTGGTATAGAGAGAGAAACAAGAGTGAGTGAATGCCAATGAGAAGGACAGGTGGGGATGGAATTTAAGGAGGGTGGTAAGATTTTTTTATTATTATTATTTTTTGGTAAAGAAAAATGGTCAAATGTGAAAGAGCTTTGAGAGGGAAAGTTTATAAAGTATTATTGTGCTTCCAATAAAGCTGCTTGTTTTCTGGCAACGAGGCATGTTTTAACACCCTCACTGAACTTGTTATATTTTGTCCTCTTCAATTCATTAGTTTCCTTTACCAAAAGTGTTATGATTGTTTTTGTATTCATGCTTGTTGGTTTGTTGTGCTTTGAAGAGGTGACAAAGGATTTAGTTAAAAGCACATATGGCTTTAAGAAAGATTTAAGGAGAAAAGTTCACTTTTTCGGTATCATCATACACATTGCTCAGCACAGCAAACAACTAGCTAGGCCAGTGTGCCGTGTCTTAACCAATTTCTTCTCTTAAAACCATCCAATTCTACAGACACAAACAAGACACCAAAAAAGAAAATGTTTCGATCAACCCATTGTTGATAAGCATGGAATCAAAGTAGTTAAACTCAAATATTGGGAAAACAACTTGAAACCATTATCTTTAATAGGCAATTTGTGACGTGTTCTTTTGAATTATTTTTCCATGCATTGCAAATTATGACAAGATCGTCAACTGGTGTGACATAATATTTATTTTATATATCAGTCTGCTGTAACATAATACTGATTTAAATGAGAAAATTTCTGATTATTACACTTGTTTTAATGTGATTGTTATTGTACCTCATTTTTTTTACCTATTACAAGGGGGACCTCAGTAGCCTTTTCCTAACTATATAAAATTTCTTTCACCAATCCACTACTATCATTTATAGGTATGATGATCATTCATTGCTATTAGTTAGCAAAATTTTCTTTAGGTGTATTATATATGGCACTTCTTTGTGATGGGGACGTCCTCTTTATTAGACACTGTGAAGTGTGAGATGCACCAAAAATTTCAAATCAGGTAATCAGACGAAACTGGCAAAACTTTATGGGAAGTGTCAGTAAGTGGAGTAAATGGAGCTCCTCGTGGATTGTATTTTGGACTCCTTTTTTGGCTTTGCCTCGAGGGGATTCTTTAGAACAAAGGAAGAAGAACCGTTTGACAAGTGTCTGTCTTCTTTTAAATTTACTTATGGTATCGGCTCAGTTTAGTTCCGTTCGAATTATGAATTAAATATTATTTAATTCACTGATTTTAATTTTTAATTTGAGTTTAGATGTGATTTTATATGAAAATATTTTACTGTAGTAAAAAAGTTAGATGTGACTGTTTTTAAGAGTTTTTTACTATAACAAAACTCGAAACGGTGAAATGAATGATTTAAAATTGTGTTTAATAAGCACACAGTTTGAATTATATTTTTTGTTTAAATTAAGTTAAACTGTTCAAATTAAAGTTTAACTCCTCCTTCTATTTCAATAGTTCAAACAATTTTTAAGCAGTAAAAGATGTCTATTCTCTATGCTTTTTATACCTACTAAATACAAATTTAAATTTTATTCATTGTTTACATTTAAACTTTAAATGCACATCCAAACGCCAATTCAGTTTACAGTTTTTTTGAACAGGAAATATAACTTTTAAATTAAACAGCCAAATCGGCAAGCACAACAGAAGATACAAAGCAAAAGATCATATGAACCCTAACAAAATCCTGTGTACAACTAAAACCAAAAAAAGCTAAAACATAAGTAACTTTATTACCATTTCTGTTTATATGAGAGTACTCCCACCTCCCCATAGAGGATAATTAACTAAACAATATCCTCTATAATAACACCTTCTTCGCCCATCGTTGAGCTTTCCTAAACCACTTGAACTACACGGACAACATCAACTTCAGCCATGCTGATGGAGAACCCCCGCTCATGTGCGAAAATTAGGCCTTCCCGAAGGGCCATGAATTCAGCTAAAAACGGTGAGAAAGATCCCGCAATCCTCTTCGCCAGACAAGCACAGACTATTCCTTCCCCATCCCTGATGACGTCACCTATTCCAATGGAGCTTGTACACTCTCCAACTGACGCATCAGTATTAAGCTTGAAAAGTCCAACCACCAGAGGTTTCCAGCGTACTTCACTAACAGGCACCGTAGTCCGATGTTTGGCTGCCGGATCCCAACAGCTTTGAAACTCAGCAATTGTCCACCCAGTTGTTCCTAGGATATCCGTCGGCTCTCGATAGACTCAGTGATGGACAAATTGGTTCCGAACCACCCACGCTAGTACACAGAAAATTTCAAGGTCCTCTCCAGTTGCTACTTTGCAAAACATAACACATAGAGCTTCAAAACCTCCAGCTTTGAAAGGCTTTAACTTGTGCCAAAGAGCACTCACTTCCTACACCTGAATAACAGCAGGGCACATCCACAGTGCATGCCAAATAGATTCCTCCTCCTCACCACAACGCTGACATCTCGTTACACAATTAATCCCCCTCTGAACTAAATTGGCAAAGGTTGGTAAGAAACCCGAAATTGCCCTCCACATGAAGTTCTTGATTTTATTCAGAATATGAAGATCCCACAGTTTTCTCCACCACACACTATGCCCTTCTCCCTCCAGAACTACTAGGCGAATTTTTTAGGCGCATGGCTAGCTTGTAGCCCGCACGAACGGAATAGAGCCCCTTAAGAATCATAATGCCACACCTAGAGATCTTCACTAGAGCCACAACTCAAAGGCATGTTGAGAATAATTTCTTGATTAATAGGGAGAAAAATATGACGAATAAGCTCCCGGTTCCATTGTCTATTAATAATAAGATCTTCTACCAACCAATCTTCAGTTTCTTCAGTCACTGCCGTAATTGGACGGAAAGAATGAGGTCTAGGGATCCAAGGGTCCCTAAAACATCGAATGGATTTCCCGGAACTAACACGTTTACGAATGCTACCTTTCAAAAGTTCTCGTCCCCATAATATACTACGCCAAGTATATGAAGGGTTGTGTCCAATATTAGCATCAAGAAAATCACCCCTTAGAAAATACTTAGCCTTAAAAATCATGGCAACAAAGGAGGAAGGTTTTGAAAGTATTCACCAACACTGCTTTGTCAGAAGCACTTGATTAAACACACCCACATCACAAAAGCCCATACTCCCCTCTTTCTTAGGACGACATAATAGCTCCCACTTTACCTAATAGATCTTCTTCTCAATGATTCAGACTACAGTTTAAATCATACAATTTGACTTTTTCTGTTTAAATAAAAAAATTTAAATCAACACAATTTGAATCAATGAAATAAACGGAGGCTTAACTTGTCTTAAGGGGGTTCAATATTGGGGTTGCTAAGGTTCGTGGTTTCTTGTCTATTTTCCACTTGGGATTTTGGCGGGACAGGCATTTGGGAACTTCCTATCTAGTTTATCGCGTCAAGAAAAAATTATGTTAAAAAAATATCAAAAGTAGCATAATGGTGCCGAATTCCAATGCACCACATACCTTATAGTAGTGCATTATAAGTCAATGTTTGAATATGTAGCAATGTGAGTTTTTGCTATAAAAAAAAATGTATTAGCCAAAAAAATGTATTATATATAACAATGTTAACGTAATTCACAAACATTGTACAATAAATATTTAGACCCGTTCATTTTATTAATTTAAATTATAATTTAAGTTTTTGCTGTAATGTTCTCTTTAATAAATGTTTAAAATAATTTTTTTTATTACAGTATTTTCTTTCATGTAAGTTCATATTTTTCAATTCAAATTCAAAACTCGAATTAATAAAACAAATAGAACCTCTTCCTAATATAAAAGGTGAAAAAAAAAATAGTAAAAGGCTACCCTCCAATCTTGGCACATAAAAATAAGCAAGCAATTGGTACAAAGATATAATCCATTTGCTTTTGAGTTGTTTCTCTATTCTTGTTTTGAGAGTGGGAGACTCTATAATTAGTTCAAAATATAGCCAATGATTTCAAGCGCAATTGCATCTATACTAATTATTTTTACATTCCAGTTTTTTTTTCCCTGCATAATACATTTTACCTTTCCCTTTTTCTGTTTTTCTCATTCTTGTCTTGTGTTTTTGGTCATTTTCTAATCATCCAATAATCCAAATCAATATAGTATTACCGGTAGAACCAGTTTTTAGACTGTTAGATCTGATCAAAATCAAATGAGATTGAAAAATATGCAGAACAGATAGTTTTTGATACAAACTGACGGCTAGAAAAAATAGAACTAGCGGTGATTTATCCTTTGTTTTGGTAGAAGACTCAATATTTGTTTGCTTGTTATCATGCATTTCTTGTGGATTGTATTGTATGCCATTTCAGCTTGTCTCTGAGGATATTTTTGCCAATTATCATTTTTTTTAGGAAGATTATCATATTATTGCACACTACTAGAGTTTTTATTTTTCTTTTCCTCTCCCTCTATTCTTTGTGCTTTCTTTGTTTTTGTTTTGTAGTTTGTCTTCGGGCCTTACATTGTAATATGTAATAAATGTAACATGGCGTTTATTTTGTGCGGCAATAATTAATTATAGATGTGTGACCTTAGATAGATAAATTCTTTGTTACCATATATCTACAAAATCACTGTTATACAGAGTAATGTAATGTTACACCTTCCATATTTTCATGTAGGACCAATGAAGTACTTTTGCCTTTGCTTTTCTTTTGTTAGTCTAATTAATAATTGAATTGTGAATGAGGGTTACCTTTTAATTTCAACTTTTTTCTCAAATATTTATCCTTTATTTTTAGAAACTATAAAAGCATCTTTTAAATTTTAAAACCATGATTCAATTTCATCATTCCCGAGCCTTTTGGATTAATACCATGATCATATATTACATGAGTTGACCGGAAGATAAGATATGGTACTCTGATTACCAATATATATATATATATATATATATACATATATAAATATATGGTACTCTGGTACTTTGCCACAAATTTTTTTATAACTAGAAAACAAAGACTCCTGCTTCTTTCGACTATGAAGTATGTTACAACTTACAATTAAATCATGTCGGAAAATGGAAAATACAGAGAATGCCCCTATCTAAGGGCATAAAGATGATATAATATTTTTCAGTTAATCTAAGCAATAGCCTATAAATATTGATGTCATTTTCAATTTACTTTCTGAACATTAAAAATCCCTACATTTTCTCCTTTAATTTTTGAATTAGTCCTATTTAACTCATTTTGTTACCCACCCGAACTTTGGGGAGAATTCTAAATTAAGAAGGCAGAATTCTAAAAAATGGTACTACACTGAAATAAAAAAGTGAATTAATAGAAGACATTAATAAATGTTAAGGCCAACACAGATTGGCCCCCATTACATTCAATTTCAATGTAGTACTGACAAATTATTGGCAAAAACGATTGATAAATTCTCATATTTGCCGTAAATATAGTCATTTTCTTTATTATCAGATAAACAAAACCAAGTGAAAGCATGAAAGATGAAAGAAAAATGGATCAATATTGTATAGAAGTAAACAAGAGTTAGAAAAGAGGGTCACAGTGTTGGGCTAATTCCTCTCAATTAACATTGCAAACTTATTCCTTGTCAAACAATTGGACAATGAGCTCCTTAAGACTCTACTTGAGAGATTTCATCGCCACTGCTGTAATGGCCTTTGCATACGCCCTTGTTCCTGGATCGGAGGACCGAGCTTGAAGGGGGAAAAGTGTTGTTGCGATCTCAAAAGGATGCCTTCTTACACCCCCACTCCCTTTAGGGCAGAAGCGAGGACAACCCTCTACTGAACGAATGGATTGGCAAAAGGGCGAACGGCTCGATCGATACGTGGTTGCGGCGACTGCTTTATCGAACCTTGTCATCCAATCTTTTAAATATTCATTTGGCTTCTGGTAGACCATTGTCAAGTTTTACTTTAGCGGCAGTACTTCTTTACTCCAATAAATTATAAGGAGAAGGCTTTTTTTAATTCTTCCCAGTTGGATATAGAATTTGACTTCAACGTTCTAAACCATCGACGGGCTAAATCCATCAAATGGTTCCTAAATCCTCTGCACATAATCTCCTACGAGCAGCCATGCAGCAACATATAGTCAGTGTACAACTCCAAGTGATCATCTGGATCTCCCCTTCCATCGTATGGATGTATGGTTGGTGCTTTGTATTTTTTAGGAAGGGGTGACACCATGATTTCAGGTGTAAATGGGTGATCATGAACCCTCTTTTGGGCGATATCAACATTTACCACCTCCGCTACCTACCCCAAATTCTTTTGTAAGTGATTCACCTGGCTTTTCACATCTTTTTTCAAACCGACGACATCTCCTGTCAGCTTTTTTTCAAGGCTCGCCATACGCTCCATGATTATCTTAACCTCAGTTGTTGATATTGCAGTAAAAAATAATGAATTATCAAAAAATTAAAGGTAATAAAATAAAATCTAAATATAAAATATTCAGATTTTAGATACAAAAGTCAAATTATTTGATTTAATAAAACTTTTCTTTAGAAAACATAAAAACTATCACAATAAAACCCTAAAAAGTAGGAAAGGAATTCAATAATTTACTGCTAAATTTGGATGCAAAAGATCATAAGCTTGAAAATAACTCTTTTAAGAAAATATATCTCGAAATATATATGAAAATCATCATTACAATAATGATAACGTAGTAATAATAAAAATTTATAAATTTCAGTATAATAATACGTGTGAAATGATGAACATGTAACTGATTTAATTTTATGAAAATGACATGTTGAATACTTATAATTTTCCATTTTATATACTCATTATGAAAATGAGTATATCATTACAAAAATCAACATGTCATTACGACATATCATAATATGGTCATGTTATGTTCGATATAGAAAAATTTCATACAAAAATGAATCTGGTGTATAAAAGAAATTTATGAGTTCATTCTAACAATTATATTATCATTAGGAATATGAATGAACTAAAAATGTTTGATTACGATATTTATGACTTCATTGGAAACAAAACAACGTGATGCAAAAAAAAAAAAAAAAAATGTATGACTACCAAAGAAAACAAAAGAAAATAAGGAGGAAATCATCTAGAAACCAGAAGAAAAGAAAGAGAAAATCATCAACAATGAGTCAAATTAAATAAGAAACCAATTACAATATTTTCAAAACTCATTGCTAACTGGTTTATTATCGGTTTTCGGCCAAAGAATGGGGAGATCTGGGTTTCTTTGGTAAGGATGTGGGTGTTTTTTGGGGCTATTAAAGAGGCAATATTATGACATGGAGGGAGATGGATATCCCGTTTGAAATGGAAAAATGAAAATTTTAAGTCTGTAATTTACAACTTTAAATGTTTTTAATTTTGATTCCTAAACGAAAATGGACGTTAAAACACAAATGAATGTCGAACGTTCATCCGTTTGCATTTGAACTTTATATGTATCCAATTTTAGTTTTTAATTTTCAAATTTTTTTTTAAATATTTAACACTAAGTTAATAGAATGACCAAAATTGAAATAGAGTAAAACTTTAAGGACCAACTATGAAACACTTTAAATGTCATAGACCAAAGTAGGATTGATGATAAACTTTAGGGACGATTTGTGAGATTAACTCAAATTGTTTTATATATATATATATATATATGTTTGGGATTTAAATTATATGAGTCCGGGATAAGTAAATTTCTTGTTATTATACCTTATGAGTCTATGACGCTGTTATTACATTCAACCTCATTTGCGAATCAAGTAATCATTGCCCAAGTATATATGATTCACATGTCACTACTATCATTTATGATCCTTGATTGCTAAAGTTATCAAAGTTTTCTTCCGGTGGTATTACAATTTTCTATAAATTAGTAAATTCCTTTTTTTTTCTTTTTTCCGGGTTTTTATGGTCGTTTCTAACTATCCTACGATTAAAATAAATATATGGCAAGTTTAATAGTACTGTAGATTTTAAAAAAAATTATTGTTAGTTATGCTAAAAAAAACAGTTGAGTGTTTAGTAAACTATAATTATACAAATATTGATTCTAAGGGTATTATACGTATTATAAAAATTTCATTAATTGTACTTTAAGGTAATTGTCGCACAATCTAAAAACTAAAATTATTTTTAGACTGTTTTTGATTTTGACTGTAAATTCTTCAAAAAATTCTTTAAGAATCACTTTTTATGGTTTTTACCAAACACAAATTTCAGCTTTAGATGACTGAGAATTGATTTTAGGCTCTAAGAATCAGTACCAAACATACCCATAATATTCGATCCAAAAAAATAAATAAATATAATATTGCACGACGTTTATTCTATGTGAAAATAATTCTAGAAATGCATGACATTAATCTAGAAACAATTAATTCTTCCGTTATAGAAAATAAAATTAATTCTTCTACATTCTTCCGTTATGGTCCATGAAGCGATCACCAGAAGAAAATGATACAACCCACTCACTCATTTGGTCAAAGTGATAAGCTAATCTTGCAAAAACAACAAAATGGGGGTTTCTGTAGATAAGATATGGTTCTGATTTACCTAATTTGGTGCTGCTGATTACTAAAGAACAAAGACTCCTGCTTTTTTAAACAAAGGGAGTAAGGGATGGGCTTTGCAATTTGCATCAAAAAGTCTGAAATCACCGTAATTGCTTACCACTGCATACTCATCCCAGATCATGAAACTTATTCACATCGGAACCTGGATTACCACCAACATGATTGCACCATTTTTCATCCTGTGAGTGGAAATCAAGAATGCAATTAAAATTATAGATCATGTCAAAAAATGGAAATCTAGAAGTAATGGTTTTTTTTTTCCTGTTAAAGTATAAAACTATTGTTGACCCATCTCCTAACAGCTTAAGTTTTTAGGATGGATTGGTAAACTAACATGGTATCAGAACGGGAGGTCCTAAGTTTAAACCCCCATAATTGCACTCTTTATCCCCATTTAAATTGTCATCATGTGTTGAGTCTTTAATATATCTCGAACTTAAATATTCACGTGTTGGGCTTTTCAATTAATTTACTCATATGATTGTCTATTATCTAGCCCACACGTGAGGAAGAGAGTTAATATATAAAACTATTATTAGCCTACCTCCTAACAACTTAAACTTTTGAAATGGATTAGTACACTAACCTTTCCTCTTGCTTTCTTTCATTGTATACATATTATATAAACTTAATAGGGCAAAATTTTAAACGAAACGCACAAACTAAAGATGTGGATTAAGAAGTGGGTTCTAATTTTCTCTTTCTCTATGGGGAAATAGTAGAAAATAGACTAATATTAAAAGCTTAAGAAAGTATATAGGTCAATTTTTAGTTATAGAACTTAATAGGTCATAACTTGTCAAGTTATGGTTCATAACCAGATAAGTTATGGATAAACTTGTCAAGTTATAGTTTATAGCCATATAAGTTATGGACAATTATGGACAATAACTTGTCAAGTTATGGTTCATAACCAGACTAGTTATATACAAAAACAGTTATTTAGCCTATTTATTAACTTATGTAAACTATTGACCAATTAATTTTAATTTATCTCAAGTCTTGACCTATTTTTCTTTTTCTCTCTTTTCTATGCATAAAATATTTTAGGGCCACCACAGATCGGCCCATCTGGCATAGCCTACAGTTTCACTACAGCACGCTGGAGAGGGGGTTCTGGACTGAGCGTGGAAGTTGTACAAAGGACAGACCAAATTCAGCTAAATAGAACAGCAAGAATAAAGGTGGTTTGGAGAAATAACAAAATTTTCGAGAGCTAATTTAAAAACTTGTGAAATGTTTTAGGGGGAAAAGAAGAATCGTTTAGATTAAATCTCATATTTATTGACTAAAATTAATTGATAAATCTCATATTGATTGATTAAAATACTTGATAAATTCTCATATCTGCTGATAAATATATTATTTACTAACTAAAATAAGTGAATATTTATTGAGTGAAGCGGGCCATTTTCTTTATTGTTCATAAACCGAAATTTACTAAAAGGATGAAAGAAAAATGGATCAAGAGCAATAGAAGTTCCACAAGAGCTAAAAGGGGGGGGGGTCAATGGCAAACAACAACAGTCATTAATTTCAATGACACCCTTGATCATAACTTACAAAACTGGGGACGCAAAAGGAATAGCCGAATAGCGCATAAAAAGCATGACTCCTATATTTCTGTTCATGGAGCTACGAGGGCCCTATACTTCCCCCCAAGGTCTTCTTTGGCAAGTAAAAGGCAAGCCTTAAGACAGATGAACTGATATTAACAAAGACTCGATTCTAATCAATGCATCAAAAGTTTGAAATCACCATCATTAGTTACCACTGTATATTCATATCCTAGACTATCCGCACGATCACGGAACTCATCCATCTCAGAGCTTGGAACCTGAATCCCCACCAACACATTTGCACCCGTTGCACCCTGTCAGGGGGCAATTTATAAATTAGGCGTCATTTCGTGTATTAAAAATAAAAAAGACAAAAAGTTTGGCACATTCCAATCTATTTAGAATATAAAACTTTAGGAGTTGGATTCCAACCTGTCCACGGTAATGGAACAAAGTAATATTCCAACGAGGACTGAACGCATCCAAGAACTTCAGCAAAGCACCAGGTCTCTCTGGGAAGACGAAACGACAAAGGACCTCATTTTGCACATTTAATCTCCCACCCATCTGAAAGAAAGCCAAAATACAGTAAAACTTAGTTTGGCGACACTTCTATACAAGCATATTGCTCATAGGAGAGGAAGGTACTCTTTCCTCAGTTTACATGATAGGCATGTTAGATGTTCCTGAAGCGGAGTGACAGTCTATGAATTTATTAAAAAAAAAAAAAAAATTCTGGGGATGAGAAACTTTGCAATATCATAATATATTAACACGGCAGATGTCAAATACGTAGAAGCCTTTTAATTGGCTTCCTCAAAAGTATTAAAGAAAAGGGGTCTATGAAAATAAGATTACCAAGTAACGCAAGTGATCTTTAACCAAATCATTTTCTGTGAGATTGTAAGTTTGAAGTTGAGAAGACGCCATTCGCTCCACCATTTCCTTGAGTTCTGAAACTGTATGAACACCAACACTGCACACAATATGAAAAAGGTTACTAACCAGAACTGACACACACACACACACACACACACACAGAACCCCAGAACCAATAGATGAAATCTCCCATTGAACTGGGTCCCAACTGAAAATTTAGAATTTTTTAGTTCTTTAAAAACCGAACAAACATTTACCTGTACAATACAACAGCCTCTTTGTCAGAGCTATATCTATATTTGAATTCAGTAATATCCATTGGACCCACCTGCCAAATGAATGATTAAGTTGACACCAAGAAGAAAGAGATGTTTGATTTGGAAAGTTGTTCAAGTCGTATGTTCATACCAGTTGACAAAAATGTTTGAAGCTCCCAGCCACCTCAGGCAAAACTGTTGCAAGCACTGCCTCTTGTTGGCGACCAACATTAGCAAGTTCAGTCACCACTCTAAGTTTATCAAAGTTCATATTTGCCCCACTGCTTATTGCTACAACATTTTCTCCTTTAATACCATAATATCTGCAGTATGCTTCAGCTCCAGCAAGAGCAAGCGCACCTGCTGGTTCCAAGATACTCCTTTTTTCCTCAAACATGTCCTGCAGCACAAGAACAATGACAATTTTTTTTTTTTTTCAGCATTTCCAAAAATCTAAGCAAGATACAACCTTTTCACTAGGTTATGAAACAAACTAGCAATCGTAGAAAAGTAAAAGTATAAAATTGAACAAGAATAACCCCACAACACGTGCAAGTCTTTTGATGCCATGAGTGGGCCGCAAAGCAGACAGCTAGCTGTTGCTATGCTACACATCAGAGTTTGGAGATGAAGCTTATAAATTTACACAAAGTAGACGACCCTTAGTATGACAATAGTTGTAGTATACTTGATGACTTGACTTATCAAGACCTTACTGTACTTCGAGTTGTTGATATATATTTAGCTATATATAAGGAGCACTACTAAATGGTTAATTCTCACAAGGCACACTGTACAGATCACTAATGTTCTACAAAGGTAATGAAATATGACCCTTCTGATGAAGAAAGTTCACCCAAACTCCTCATCAAAAAACATTCCAGCAGTTGACCAAGAGCCTTGACTAATATAAAAATTCAAAATTCACACGTTTCATATCTGCATCTAACCATAATCTAGTGTTAATTTACACCACAAACAAGAAATGCATATGTGGTTGTCACCAAAGTAAAAATGGACTAATATAACGAATAAGCATAATAAGCACATAGTTGCAGACTTGCAGGCCTTGAAACATGTAAAAAAAACCTCACCTTTATTGAGGCGCAAATAGCATCTCGGCTTACAAGAACAACACCATCTACCAATTCTCTGCACAAGCGAAAAGTCTCTTCCCCGACCTCTTTTACAGCAACACCATCTGCAAAACCTCCCACCTGGTCTAATATCACCCTCTGACCATGGTGTAACGATAACGCCATAGCATTTGCATCGGAGGGCTCAACCCCTATTATCTTCACCTGCAATTGCAAATTACGTCATGTAACAACCAATCACTAACCACCCCCAAAGAGCAACTTAACGATATATAATAATAACAAAACATCAACTTATAGCAATCAAGAAAAGGGTATAATTAAGAAACAGATAATAATCTTAATCTTCAGAAACTGTAAAAGATCAAATACTTATGAACTCAAAGTACAGAAAGCTAGAAATCCTACAAACCTCGGGGGTGACCCTCTTGACATAAGCAGCAATACCGGCAATTAGGCCGCCACCACCGACAGGCACAAAGATGGCGTGCAATGGACCTTTCATTTGGCGCACAATCTCCATTCCAACGGTCCCTTGGCCCATGATAACATCTGGATGATCAAATGGAGGTATGAACGCACGCCCTTCCTCTTCACTCCTTTTCTTAGCATAAGCTTGTGCTTCATCATAAGAATCTCCCACAAGAACCACCGTAGCTCCAAGTCTCTCAACAGATTGCCACTACCATAAATTGAATAAAATTCGTACACATAATTCATGATAAGAATTCAGAATTCGAAAACTATATTCGAATATTTGAAAAAAGAAAAAGAAAAAGAAAAAGAAAGAACCTTGATTTCTGGTGTGGTGACGGGCATGGCGATCACCGCATCACAACCCAATTTCTTGGCGGCCAATGCAACTCCTTGAGCGTGATTCCCAGCCGACGAGCAAATCACCCCCCTCTCCAAATCCTCCTTCGTGAGCTTGGCCATCATGTTATAAGCTCCACGGAGCTTAAACGAGAAAACCTGAAGAAGAAAAAAAAAAAAAAAACCAAAATCCCTAATTCATACATTTCCAACACATACGAAACTACTGCATAGCCAAAACGTTAATCAACTCACCGGCTGTAAATCTTCCCTCTTGAGCCAAACCTTAACGCCGAGCCTCTCGGAGAGCCTCGGCGCGAAATGCAGCGGCGACTCGATCGCGACGTCATAGACCTTCGACGACAGAATGTTCGTCAGGTAGCTCAGCGCATCGTCTCCGTCGCCGATGGCGGAGCGGTCCGGTGCTGCGCCGACGTAGCCCGCGGGGTACTGGAGGGAATCGGCGGATACTCTCAAGCGAGCCGGAGCCGTCGGAGGATTCCGCAACGTCGCCGCCGCAGCACCATTTCCGGCGGAGGGAGCTGATGGATTGGGGGAAATCTCGGCCGCCGGTTTGGAAAGCGTGGCGGCGATGAAGGGCCTGATTTGGCGGCCGTTCGCAGCTCGGTGGGCTTCATTGGGCCTGCGTTGGGCCAATTCCGGCCATTTTGATGGGAGGAGAGGCGAATGGGCCCGAGTCAGGCGCAGCGCCTCCATGGATTTTCGGTTTCTTAGAGAGAGAGTTTTTTCAAGTTCGTGTTGGAGGCGACTGATAATTTGTCCCTCGCAACAAGTAAGTCATTTGGTTGGAGTTTATTTATACTGACCGAACGCACGCGCTGTTTGAAACTGAAGTGCTACTCTGACCGTTGTTCTGGTAAAAAGATGACAGCCCGTAGCAGCAAGACACGTAGACTAGGTGATTAAGTTGGCTGACGTGTAATCTGAGCATGGGCTTGTTGCAATGGTTGTGTGCTGCTTCAGGTTTGTTTAGCCGGGATTCAACTTTCCTGTCCAACATGTTCTTTTGTCAAAAAAAAAAAAAAAAAAAAACTCAAAAACAGACAACTCAAGTTTCAATTTTATTCAAGTTTATATTCTTTTAAGTTTTAATTTTATTCAATTTTACTCAACTTTATTCAAGTTATAACTTCAACTCAAGTTATAACTCAAATTCAACTCAAAAACTACACTCAAGTTACACTAAAAAAACATGAAAGTTTAGTTAAAAACATATCTGATGTGTTTAGAATTGTTCTTATTTTTATTTTTTACGTTTTTTTAAATAGAAAAATGAAATAATTTTAAAACGGTGTTTGACACGATTAAAGATAAAAAAATAAAAATGAAAATAATATTTTGATTTAGTGAAAAATAAGAGAGAAATTAAAAATGATTTTTAGTCATTTTTCATTTTTTGTTTTCATTTTCTCCTCTCTCAAACAGAGAGAGACATTAATGAGTTTTTTTTATACTGAAAATAATTTCTTGATAAAACTACCAAAACGCATTTTTAAAAATGATTTCTGTCTGAAATTAAAACGTTTTCATTTTTATTTTTATATAAAAAACAAAATCGTTTTAGAACGAGTTTCAAATGCACCCATCATGTTCCGTTTGTTTCGCTAATTAGAATTGAGGATTTAAGTTGAAAAATAAATTTATGTGAGAGAAAATATTGTAGCATAAATAGTTAAATTTAAATTTTTTTATGAGAAAACACTGTAATAAAAATTTAAGTTGTGATTTGAATCAATGAAACGAACGAGGACTTTTTTTTTTAAATGTCATGATTAGTGTTGGAGCTTTGGGCCGGTGGGCCTGCCTGAAGCCCGAATATTTCGGGCTTGGCGGGCAGGCCTAAAGGCCGGCTCGTCCAAGGTCCATTTTTAGGCTCGGGCTTAGGCTGTCTAAAAATGGACAAATCGTCGGAGCCCGCCGCCGTGAGATCACCATCAACCGCTGTCCGCCAGAATTTTTTCACTCCGGCCCGAATTGCCTGAAGCTCGAGCCCGACCAACAGCTATATTTTTTACTGTTGGCGCCTAAGCCGACCCAAAGCCCAAGCTGCCCAACTCAGCAACTCTTTTTTTAATCGTTGCCCAATTTTTCAACCCGAACCCAACCTGCTGAGGAAAAAAATGGCCGTTGGATCCGAATTTGGGGGAAAAATTAAGTTTTTAACCCAAAAATTTCCTTATAAATACCCCTCATCCCCAACACATTTTCCTCACCCAAACTCTCTCAATCACTTTCAGTTTCTTTCAATCTCTCTCAATTTCTCTCAATCTCTCTCAATCTCTCAAATCTCACTCACAATTTTTCTAAAAGCTATCACAATATCCTAAAGCTCTCTTTCTCAAATCGCTCTTATTTTTTATAATAGATTCTTAGTTATAATGGTATTCCTATTGATGCCCAACACAAAGTCGAAGAAGGGCAATTTATTACGTAGGAATATGCTAATCCAAGCCCTAGTGGACGTACTGGAGGTCATGGTCGCAATGGTGGTGGGCGTGGAGAAGCGGCGAGTGCAAGTGCTACTGCGTCTGCAAGTGTTGAAACCTCTAAGAGGAAATGTAAGAGCACCTCGACAGTTTGGGATCACTTTGACACAATTAAGGAGATCGACAATGATGGTAACACTAAATATATAGCTCAGTGTAAATATTGTTTATCTAAATTACATGGTGACATTATTCACGGCACAACACACTTGAGAAGACACTCCAAAAAGTGTATTCAAAAGCTTAGCCAGTCCAGCGAAGCTGAACTCCGTCAAACACAATTATGTTTTGATCGCACAACCGGTGGTCTAACCACTTTAAAATACGATCCGCAAGTAGATCGTATGGAAGTTGCGCGAATGATAACTGCATTAGATCAACCACTTAGTTTTGTAGAGCATCTTAATTGGCAACGATATATTAAAGTTGTACATAATCCTAATGCACAGTTCACTTCAAAAACTACTCTTAGGAAAGATTTGTTAAAATTATTTAAAAAATAAAAAGAAGTATTAATAAACCTTTTATACCCGACTAGCAGTTGCGTTGCGTTAACAGCAGACATTTGGTATGCCGTTGCCAATAAAGATTATTTAGCTGTAACTAGACATTACTTTAAAGGATTCGATTTAGATAGGATAATATTATGTTTTAAATGTGTTTTAGAATCACATAACGGGTCGGGTCAGGCGTCGGGCTCAAACTTAGTTTTTTCGGGCTGTCGTAGGCGGCTCATCTAAAGTTTCAGCACTAGTCATGATATAATATGCATACAAATAATATTTAGTCAAACTTTACAAATTTTCGCAACTTTTAAATATCTTTTGGCATTAAAATTAAGCAACACTAAATTTAGAAGATAAATATAAAAATTAATCTCAATCTTATTCCTCATATTTATAAGTGAATTTCACTTTGGTTCATAATACTGAAAACATCCCATGGTTAGTTATTGATCTATAAAACCATGCCATTAAAGTTCTTTTGCCAAGAACCCATTAAAAATTGATAGAATATGACACATGATATTACTATAAGGTCCTGTTTAGAAGAGGGATTTTATGGGTAAAAAAGTTTGAAGAAAAAGAAAGAAAATAAGAAGTTGTTCTTTTACAACAAAACTCAAAAAAAGTTTAAACTCAAGTTACAACTTTATTCAAGTTTACCTTCTTTTAAGTTCTAACTTTATTCAACTTTATTCAAGTTACAACTTTAAACTCAAGTTATAACTCAAAAATTACACTCATGTCACACTCCAAAAGAACAACCTCTTAAAAAACCTTCACCTAGTTTGGAACTTGTAAGAAAATACATAGATAAAAATTTGAATATTTTTGAACAACATACAACCAGATGGAGGACGATTTCGGCAAGCTCCGGTGTGATAGAAGATGGCCATACAGACAAGGACAACAGTGCATCTCGTCGGAGAAGAAAGATCACGACAGAGGACAATTTTGTTGCAAGCTTAGGCATGATGAACGGCGGCGATACAGGCAAGGATGGCGGTATATCTCGCCATAGAAGAAAGATCACATCTTAGGATGATTTCGTTGTGAGCTTCGGCAAGATGAACGATGGCGGCACATGGGTAAGGACGACGACATATCTCACCGGAGAAGACAGATCATGGCCGAGGACGACCGCCACATAAGAGAGGAGAGAGAAGGCAGAGGAGAAGATAAGGGAAGATGGGCGGAAGAGAGAGATGGAGATGGGCAAATGAGGGAGAAGGAGAGGGAGCATCGTGCGAGGAAGATAGAGAGAGGGAATCGTGTGAGAGAAAGAGAGATTGATATCTGAGAAAGAGAGATGAGATAGGAGAAAGAGAGCTTTTTAATTAGGGAATTTAGTTTTCCTATCAATTTTGAGTGGAAAATTAAAATCCACATTTATTATGTAAATTTTAGGTTAAAATTTGTCCTTCAATTTCTTCCCATTATTTTCCTATTTCCAAACATAAGAAAACTTAAAATTCTTCATATTATTTTTTTTTCATCCTAAAATCTAAATTCCAAACACACCCTAAATGCCAACAATAAGATATCACATGATTGACACATGATACTATATGGTTGCCCCACAAACTACAGGTATTGTCACAAAATGCTTCCCGAACTTTAATTTTAGCTTTTTTTCCTCTCAAACTTCAATAGTTCTTGCAAATTTTCACAATTTGTTAAATTCTCGATGGCAAATGTCATGAAAAATGCATAAATTAACAAACAAAAAAAACTTCTTATGTTAAGATTTTTAACATAAATGACACGCATTACACAAATAATAAGTGTCGTTTAGGTGATTTAGTAAACAATTGTAGGGGCTCTTTTGGTGCGGGCCTGTTGACGTGGAGGGTGCGAAACTCGTGGCCTCATTCGGTTGGTCAACGTAATATGTACGTCGGTCGTACCCTGTCAGTACGTCGGTCGACAGAGGCTAATGAGCTTCTAAGTATGATTTTTGATGTCGAAGATGGCCGAAGTAACGATGTTGGCCCCGGCTAGGTTAGGCTAAAATCGGATGACCCCGAGGACAGTGGCATCCAAGGGCCACATCCGTTACGATTCCGGCTCCGAGATAGTGAAGCGTTTCAGATAGCGACTCTTATATTATCTAATTTCCTCTATAACCCACGTTATCCTAATTCTCTCATAGACCCAAGACCACTCCAAGTGGGTCAAGGATCTAATTGGGCCGGATAAAATGGGCCCGGTCACATTTCTTAGCCTACCAAACTACAGCCCACATAGAAGTCCTCGAAGCGTGGCTTGGGTCCACATACCATACCTTGGGTCGTGTCATGGGATTTGGGCCGAATCCGTACCGTGCGATTTTTCAGGCATCAACATTAATTATTATGTTAGCTCCTCCTCATACAGCCATATGAAAGTGCAATTACTCAACATGAGTTATTATTTTTTACTATACCTAACTTTCTGCTTAATTTGCTTGACTTAGGGACTTTTGAGGATTCATAAATGGCGACTAACAACAAAAACATAAGTAAAACTTTAATACGGGGGAACTTTTGCAAGAATTACTGAAGTTCAAGAAGAAAAAAAGTTAAAATCAAAGTTCAAGGACATTTTGTAATATAATCTATATAGTTTCAGAGGGCAACCGTGTAATTTTCTTTACATTAAAATGATAGCAAATTTGAAATCTTCCAAAATTTAGAGCATGTTTAGTTCGTTGATTCGAGTTAAGATGTGACTTTATGTGAAAAAAATTTATTGTAGTAAAAAAGTTAGATGTGATTGTTTCTAAGAATTTTTTACTATAACAAAACTCAAATTTTAAACTCGAATTAATGAAACGAACGAGGCCTTAATTGATTTTATCATTTTACCTCTAAATTTGAAAAACGGTCATTCGTTATCTCTAACTTTAAGAAGTTAACAAATTTGACCCTTCCACTACTCAATGAACGACAAAGTTGATGCGACACATTTTGAAGATTAAATTCTGAATTAAGCTAAAAACTCTAATTATTAAAAAAAATAATGACAAAACTTGCCCTTAAAAAAAACAAAAATTAAAGTTGCATCGCGCAAGGGAGTGGTTGAGAGAGGGGAGGGTCCAATGTGGGTTGCGATCACCACCTTTATAATTTTCGTTTTATAGAAGTAAGGTTTGCTACGTAGTTTTATGAGCAGTTTTTATCAATATTTTTTTTGAAATAGAGTTCTAGTTTAAATTAGGTTTTCAATCTTCCAAATTTAGTGCCATATTAGTCTTTTTCTTCATTTAAATATTGGTGTAATGAGCAAATTTATTTAGCAAATGCAGCTTTGATATACATGGACAACGTGTAAAAAGTGACCTAAGTTATGGGTGTCTAATAGTATTTGTCATTTCAAATTTTATGCTACTTAAGTATTTCCATCCATTAAGCAACGAAATGAACAAAATTTTTTTTTATCGTTTTGAAGTTGAAACGGAGTGTGTGTCGGTTTTCTAATTTTAAGGAGAAAAATAAAAAGCATAATCTAAGTTGGAAAATAAATTAAAATTTCATTATTTTACTTATAATTTAGACAATAACGGATACAAATTTGAATTCTTAAAAACCAAATCAACCTCACACAAAAAAAATTTTTTTAAAAAAAAAAAAAAAAAAAAAAAAAAAAAAAACTAGCATTGACGTTATCATCTTGATTACCCCAAAAGAAGGATTTATTTTGTCTTCTCTTTCCAGCGAAAATAAAAATAAATAAATAAAAAAAAGGAAAAAATTGTACTCTGTACTTCTATTGGAGGACGAATATAAGCTCTCGGTTAAATAAAAATATCATAGTCCGAGAAAATAATTATTTTTCTTTAACACCACTTATTGAGCGTCAAATACTGGTGCTGTTTTGGAAGTTTTTTTTATTCAATACACGTTTTTTTTTTTTTTGGTTGGCTGCAAAGACTCAATACAGTTGACGCGTTATATATATACACACACATATATATATATTATATTGCTAAATACTTGACGTGTTATATATATACACACACATATATACATATATATATATATATTATATATTGCTAAATAGTTGACGTGTTATATGACCATCCATAACCAACATTTGAGATTCTGGTATGCTAATCCAAAAATATGGAGGTTTGATTCTCAGTGAATCATAAGACTCAGAACCTTACAGTGTTTAGAGATTAATGATTGAGAAGTTAGTTTTGCAAGCTTTTGGAGGAAAAGCAAGGAAAATAGTACAAATACCACCATAATTGAAAGCTTTTTAATGTAGTTGGCTACATGGTCGGATTAATAGTCACTTTTTTTTTTCTGTCTCTCTCTCTTTTATTCCATCCCATATGGAGCTAAACTGCTAAATATTTGCAATGAATTTTCTTCATTCATTGCACTCTCCAATTAAATCTGTTTGGATGTTTCTCGTTTCGCTTTCGAGCATGGAATTCACGTTTTAAGTTATTTTATTAGTTGAAATATTTAAAACTGCAAATGCATGATATCTATCAGTAGAATTCCAAAGGAAAAAAAAAAGATGTGGCCAATATTACAAAATCTACCGGTTAGTATCCGTTTAATTCACTAATTCGAATTTTTTACTATAGCAAAAAAGTTAATTGTGACTGTTTGTTAGAGCTTTTTACTGTAATAAAATTCAAATTTTAAACCCGAATTAATGAAATGAACCGTGTGTTTACTTGATAAAAGGGTTCAAATCTAGGGTTCCAATTATTCTGCTACATTATTTTTTTTTTTTTAGTCAGAAAATTTTGAATTTTAATTCCCACGAACCAAACGGGCACTCTTTATTTAAACACGTTCAGAATGTTTATTAGTTTCATTTTTTTGGCTTTTGCTAAAAATAGTAACAATAATTGTTGGAGACACTTGTCGTTTCTTATTCTCGCTAGCCTAAGTTTAGTGGACAGTCTAAGCTCGTTTATGTTATGTCGTTTTCGACTCTCAAGTACAAAATGGCTCTAAGCATTCACGAATAGATGCCAACAATGAATTTGCCTAAGCAAACTACATAAACGGCGTTTAAAAAAATGACAAGGACAATAATGTACTACAGGAACAAGAAAATACTATAGAAAGGACAAGAAAAATACAATAGAAAAACTACAGAAAGAACAAGAAAATACTAAAAAAAAAAAAATACTAATGGCTTGAGCACCTACAAAATTAACCACTAACAAAGAAAAAAGTACCTTTAATATGCAGCTTTCAGTCATAACCCCCACTAACACTAAGCTAAGCCGCCTAATTAAGAAAAAGATGAGATAATTAATCACCAACAAAGAAAAAGTACCTTCCCTAAAATAAATAAAAAAACAAAAAAATTAAAAATTAAAAAGTACCTTTTAATATCCCGTATGCATATAAGTTATAAATAGAATAGTTATAAAACCAATAATTAAGTAGAAAGGTAATGCATTTGAAGCACGTGTTTGTTGCAAGTGAAATGGGCTCACATGCCAGAAAGTTGCAGAGTGGGGTTTTTGTCTTTGAGGTTTTTGTCCTCTGTCGGAGATTCTTGAAAAATTTGTGGTCCCTATTACTGTAGGTATTGGTGAAGTGAAAACAATATTGGAATCAGACCACCAATCCTCGTATACCAAACCATTCCACAAAAAAGAAATGGTAAAAAAGCTGACCTAGTTTTTGAATCTCAAGGGCTGTTCGACAGTCTCTTTTTTTAAGTTAAAAATTCAAAAAAAAAAAATTTTTGAGTTATAATTTTATTTAAATTTATGTTTTTTTAAGTTTGAACTCGAGTTTAATCCTAAACTCGAGTTCAAGTTTTCCCTTCAATTTGAGTTCTGAAACTCAAACTTAAATTAATGAACAGTATTTTTTCTATTCTTAAAAATATTATAACTTTTTCGTTTTAATTCTGATTGAAATGATTTTTTTTCTATGCGTTGACAACGAAAAGACGAATAAAACCCCACTCATATACCCTATTAAAATTTTTCATCAGCATTGAGCTTTTATTAAAATACTATCTAAATACAAATTCAAGTTTTGACTCACTCAAACACAAACTCAAAAAAGATTCTTATCTCAAACCATAACTCAAATGTACACAACTAAACACAAACTCAAGTTACAACTTCAACTCAAATTATAACTCAAACTTAACTCAAAATCTACACTCAAGTCACCTAACTCAAAAACGGCAAAAGAATAAGCTCAAAATCTCCTACTTTTTCCCAAATTATTCACATGACCCTGGCAATCACTGTCTGAAAGGTTTTTTTTTTGTTTTTTTTTTTGTTTTTTACTTGACGTGAGGGAATGGAACGTTGTATTTTGTAAGAGAATTAAGTGTGAAATTACTATTGAGTTATGCTGGCAACCACACAAAGAAAGAGGTAGAAAATTAAGACGGAAAACTGTTTTGGTGCAGGAAGTCAAGACGAAAAATAGTGGGTTTGAGGTATTCCATTCCACCACCCCCAGTATGCTAACATGCTGAGAAATTACTTAGGATTTGTTCTTTTGATATTTTTGAGTTAGGTAACTTGAGTATATATTTTGAGTTGAATTTTAGTTATAACTTGAGTTAAAATTATAACTTGAGTTTGTATTTGGTTGTATACATTTGAGTTATGGTTTGAGATAAGAATCTTTTTTGAGTTTGTGTTTGAGTAAGTCAAAACTTGAATTTGTTTTTAGATAATATTTTAATAAAAACTCAATGCTAATGAAAAATTTTAATAGGGTATATAGGTCTAGTTTTATTCATCTTTTCATTGTTAACGCATAGAAAAAAAATCATCTTAATCAGAATTAAAATGAAAAAGTTATAGCATTTTTAAGAATAGAAAAAATACTGTTTATTAATTTGAGTTCGAGTTTTTGAAGAAGGGGAAACTTTAATTTGATTGTCGTTTTAATATTTTATTGTTGTCTACACAGGACGCTGTCGCTTCACTTCTGATGTTGTTTGTCTTTTAATATTATAATAGTGTTATTTTAAGACTTGTCATTTTTCGGTTGATGTTTATTTTTAACATTGTTGTTACTTTTTTAATGTTGTTATCGTTTTATGTTCGTTGACATCGTTTCTTTTTTTTTTTTTTTTTTCCATCTAATACTATATATTGTCATTTTATGTTGCTCTCTTTTTCAGCCTGTCATTGTTCTGCCACTAGTTGTCGTTTCGTAAGGTTATTGGGGTTTTTTTTTTTTTTTTTTTTTTTTTTTTTTTTTTTTTTTTAATTCCAACTGAGGTCGCTGTTTATGTTCGTATCCTTTTATTAGCTCATGTTTTCTACTTCATCTTTTTCATATTTAAATTTTTTTTGAGCGCATTTGAAATTCATTTTAAAATAATTTTATTTTTTATATGAAAATAAAAATGAAAACGTTTTTAATCTCAGATATAAAATATTTTTAAAAATACGTTTGGTAGTTTAATTAAGAGATTGAGAGGAGAAAACGAAAATAAAAAATAAAAAACGACTAAGTCATTTTTCATTTCTCTCTCATTTTACACTAAATTAAAAAAATATTTTCATTTCCATTTTTTATCTTTATTGCGTCAAATTCTGTTTATTTTTTCTTTCTCGAAACACGTAAAAAATAAAAACGGAATCAATTCCAAACATGGTCTTTGTTTTGTCCTTTTGGTTGTTGATGTCGTTTCTTAAAATTATTGTCGTTTTCATCATTTTTTCGAAATACAACGACCATTGAAAGAGACCATGAAAGCAGTCTTTACCAAAAAGTACAAATACATGTGCATATCCTGCTGTGCACCAACTAGTTGCATAAAAAAAAAATTACGTTAAACATTACATTGCAGGTGATAGTTATATTAACAAACCCTCCACACAAAATTACATTATTTGTTAACGTATTTCATTATCCAAATTATGGGAAGTGAGGATTATAACACTGTTGGTATTTTTTTAGTACATTTAGAGATACAGTCAATATATATATATATATATATACACACATATATATTGAAGTTTTCAGGGTATTAATTTGATATACATACATTCAGAGATACAGTCAATACATATATATATATATATATACACATATATTGAAGTTTTCAGGGTATTAATTTGATATACACTTTAAATGTCGTGGTAGACAACAAATGAAAAAAAACAAAAAAAAGAATATACACGGCACCCACTCTTTGATCAATAGACCAAGCTAAACTCCGTAATATATTTATACAATTGTTTCTACTTTTACTCTTAAAAAAACTTCATGGGCACCTTTTCTTTTTCTAATATTATTGATAATAAAGTTGAAAAACAAAAACAAAAGGTATAATGTTGATAACCTTATTTTATTAACTTTAACTATCCTAAAAATAATATTAAAAAAAAAGAAAACGTTTAAAAAAAAACCCTACAAAGTTCAATATTGCTGAGTCTTGGGGAGCTCGCATGACCCTTCAAGACTGGAGCCTCATAGTATTAGTCTTTTATTAGACTCTAGAAAATAGTAAAAACCAAAATTTAAAAACCAGAGCCTCATTAAATTTGTATGAAATTATATTAGTTTTGCATATTTTTTCACCTTAATGTGATTTTTTTTCTTAAAATCAAATATATATAACGTAATTCAGAAACATGGAGGACTTAATAAATAATTGAACTTCAAATTAATGAACTCTTCTAGATATATATCGGTGTCGTCTAAACTATCTGAACATTTTGAACTCCAGAGTCAACTAAGCAGTAATAAATGCAAAAACTATTACTAAAACTATAAGTGGTGAAAACACTTGGGCTTCTGACGTTTTTTTTGTAATTATTATTTCAGATGTCAATAAAGCCACCTTCCCGCAGGAAAAATGGAAAAAAATTAGAAGAAGAAGAAGAAGAAAGAAGTCAATTAATTAAGCCAAACATTAAAAGCTACAAAAATGACATCGGAATTGCATCTAATGGGTAACAACTGCAAGTATTTAATTTGGTCTTGCAAAACAAAGAATTTGGCAAAGAAAAGCTAATAATCTTGAAAGGCAGGCCCTACATGAAACGTCATTATGAACTACCATAGAAAATATGAATTAATTGCTTCAATATTTGTACAGTAAAACAATACTGCAAATTTCGGTCATAGTCCACTCGGTCCTTTGGGAATAGATAAGTTTTTTTTTTAATTATTATTATTGTTATTATTATTATTATTATTATTATTAGTATTATTATTATTATGTCCTGTTTACTTAATAGAATAACGCAGACTAAAAAAGGAATATATTAGAGTTATTGAGCTTTTGCTTGCGTTTCGAGATATTGGCGGCCTTATTGAAGATATTGAAGAAGACAATAATACAAACAAAGGACTAAAATAATCAGCTTCAAATGAGATTAAAAAGAAAATGTGTACAAAAAGATCGCTAATCAATTATCTTATATATCTACTTGAATTAAGGAACTTAAGCATGACGCGTACGTGCTATGGGATGGTAACTGAAGGATGGTTGGTGAATATACTTTTCTCCGGCTTATCTCGATTTTCTTGTAGCTGTCGTTTCCCTTTGATGGCGTTTGTGTGGTTATTGTCGTTCTCATTTAGTTGTCGTTTTTACATAAGATGTTGTCGTTTTTAGCTTCATAAGCGGAACTTCTGATGTCGTTCAAGATTATTGCCGTTATTCTCAAGATTATCATTGTTTCACTGTTTGATGCGGGCCTTAAAGTTGTTGTCTTTTAAGTCAATCTCTGAATATTTTTTTCCCCATATTATTGTGCTCTCAATCTGTGTCGTTTTAAGGTTATCGTCCTGGTTATTGTCGTTTTACATATATTTATCTAGGTAACTGGCGCCGTTAATCCCTAGATTTAAAGCATAGTGGCATTTTAGTTCATAAATTTTAATTTTGATATATTAGTCCTTAAATAATTATTTTTTTAACAACTGAAAATTTTACATAAATGATAAATTGTTACAGTAAGTGTAAAATGTTAATAGTTTTCAACAAGTTTTAATAGAAAAATGGTGAAAATTTTGCATATAACATTATTATTTTTATTAAATTTTAAGTTATCACGTGATAAAGATGTGATTATCTTTGTTAAATTTAAAAAATTGTTCATCAATTTCATTGTCAAGAATTTAAACTGTCAAAAATGAAAGTTAAATGACTAATATGTTAAAATAAAAAGTTCATAAACCAAATTATCACATACTCAAAATTCAGAGACTAAAAGAGCTAATTGCCAACTTCGGTATCGTTGTTTAACATGTCGTCTTATTATGTGGATGCCTTCGTTATAGTTTATCGTCGTTTTTAACATTGTCATTCCTTTCTTGGTCATAGTCTTGTCGCTGAACGAAAAGGATTAAAGGATAACGAATTCAAGAGATTAAGGTCTCGTTCAGTTCGCTTATTTGAGTTTTTAATTCAAATTGAGATGTAACTTTATGTAAGAACTTTTAACTGTAGTAAAAAAAGTTAGATGTGATTTTTTGAGAGAGCTTTTAATTATAACAAAACTGGAATTGAAGACTCGAATTAGTAAAATGAACGAGGCCTAAGCAACTTTCAACTGAAAACACAGAAATCCAAGTAAACTTTACTTTGATTCCAATTGAACCAAAGTTGTTAATCTCGCTCCGATCGATAATGAAAATTCGGCTCGCAATGCATGTCATGCCTTGTTAATTTACCGAATTGTATGAGAATAGTAGCACTTAATTACTATATGAATTATTTGAATCTTTTTTATTTCGCATTACAATAATTATGAGTCATAAAATGCAAAAGAAAGAAAATTTAAATGCAAAAGTAATGAAACTTTCTTTCTTTCTTTCTTTTTTATTTTCATTTATCTTGATTCTTGGTGGCTTGTGCAGTTAGCTATAAGGAGTAACTGCTACAATTAATTGGTCTTAACACAGTTTATTTTTAGCCATAAATCTGAAAATACCATAAAATTTATTTGAGGTTTAAGCATGCATTTTTATGGGCAAAAGGATTCGTCAATGGCCAGCCGGAACCAATGAGAAACTGCAAAATAAGAAAGAGTGGTAAGAGGTTCACTTGAACTCCTCTTTCTTTCCCTCTCTCCAAAACCGTCACATCCCCGCACACAAATTGTCCATGACAGCTACCCCAAAAACAAAAGGGCGTGTAGCTCTTATGAAATCAAGCCGGCCTATCAGACACTAGTTAATAAATTGAGTGTCTATTTTATTATGAATTGATATTTAATATACATGTATTTATTAATTCACATTAACACAATTATCTATGAGATACTTTAATTCATAATAAAATGAATTATTATAATTATGAAAGTCTACGTAAAAATATTTCAACAGTAACGAGTGTTAAATTCTTTGGTCTTACTTACTTACGAAGCAATAATTGACAATAATTGGTCTTACGAAACAATAATTGACAATAATTTTGGAAACTACAATTTTTGTGTGTAAGATCTTGATTTCAAAAGTCAATTTAAGTGTGGTTCTAGATAGTAGTACTAGAGGAGCCATCTTTTCGACTTGGATCCTCTGTCTAAATTTTTTCTGTCCTAAATTGTGTCCAACCACTTAAATTATGCCAACTCATTAAAATTTTTGGAAACGTTTCAAGAGACTTCTCCGTTTAATCTACCGTTATAACTTGAGTTGAAAGTATTCTGTCTTCTCTCTCCTCTCCCTAATTTCTTCTTTATCGAGCAAACCAAGAACTTTTAGAGCGCGTTTGAAACTCATTTTAAAATAATTTTATTTTTGTGTGAAAATAAAAATGAAAACGTTTGCAATCTCAAACAGAAATCAGTTTTTAAAAATGCATTTGTTAGTTTTATCAAGAAATTATTTTTAGTATAAAAAAACTCATTAATGTCTCTATCTCTTTCTCTCTGCCCGAGAGAGGAGGAAACGAAAACAAAAAATGAAAAACGACTAAAAGTCATTTTTCATTTCTCTCTCATTTTACACTAAACCAAAAAATCATTTTCATTTTTGTTTTTTGTCTTTATTGCACCAAATGTCGTTTTAGAAACATTTTCATTTTTTCTTTCTCGAAAAACATGAAAAAGAAAAACGGGATCAATTCTAAACACAGCCTAATATTTCACTCTTCTCTCTTTACTTTTTATCCTATATGAGACTTCATTCATATTGAATATTGCAGACTGTAAAAAGAGAAATTCACAAACCTAATAAAAACTGATCCCCTCACATTTCTCTTATATATAAATATATATATATATATATTATGAAGTACAAAAATTAGGTTTTTATATATAAAAAAATAGCACATTATGTCAAAATAGTGAAAATAAGCGATTTGTTTTTGTTGATATTCCTTGTGAGCTCTACTATGCTTTTCTTATTCATGTTTATCCGAAAAAGGAAAGATCAAGAGAAACTCTGAGAAACACAAAGACAAAGTTAAAAAAAAAAAAAAAAAAAAAAAAAAAAAAAAAAAAAAAAAAAAAAAAAAAAAAAAAAAAAAAAAAAAAAAAACCCAGAAATAATGAATGCAAAAAACTAAGGAAGCAGCAACCAAAGGACCCATTCAAAGAGGCGTCGAAGAGCAAGAACAATAATTTGACGATTCGCATCTCGAATCTATTGGTAATTATTAATTAAAGGACCCATTCAAAGCAGAAATAATGAAGGCAAAATACCACTACTCATTATTGTTGGATTAATTGTTAATTAATTAAGTGGTGGATCCACCTGGCCACCTTAATGTAAATCAAATCTATTGGTGCAGAGTTCGAATTCCCAATCCACAATTTTTTTTTTCCTTTTGAAAATTAATATTAAATCGAGCCTTGAAAAAAAAAATATCACGACTTGAGAGGTGCAATAAATAAGTAATGACTGCAAATACTTGAGAGTCCGCTATAAAATCAAATAAGGTGAACCGATTATGCATGCATGAATCACTCATAAATAAGATACGTAACTTTGTAAAGTCATATTCCATCCGATGGCTTTGAAAATTTGACGGAAAATTGGGCTTCCCCTCCATCGCATTAAATTGCAGAAAATAAAATGTTTTGGAATATTATTATAAGGAAAATAATAGGAAATAGGCCACTATGAAAAGCTTAAGAAAGTATATAGGCTAATTTTTAGTTATAAAAATTAATAGGCCATAACTTGTTAAGTTATGGTTCATAACCAGATAAGTTATGGACAAACTTGTCAAGTTATGGTTCATAGCCAGACAAGTTATGGACAAAAATCGGGAATAACTTGTCAAGTTATGGTTCATAACCAGACAAGTTATGGACGAAAACAGTAATTTGGCATATTTATTAACTTATGTAAACTATTGGCCTATTAATTTTATATGATTTCAAATCTTGGCCTATTTTCCTCTTTCTCCCTTATTATAATCAGCTTGTAAATGAGAAAAATAAAAACAATGCAACCAGACTCATTAATTTGATTATGCTTTTAATCACTAAAAGGAAGTTGAAAAAAAAAAGAGTAAAACCTATAATTTTTTATTAAGTATCTGAAACTATATTTTTAAGGAAATGTAATAAAACAAAAGTAATAATATTTGAAAATTGTTTAAAGTCCATGTCGAAAGAATCCTGGTTTTGTGGATGAAACTAGTTCTCTCTCTCTCTAAACTATAATTTTTCGGTGAATATTTGAAATCATATTTTTAAAGAAATTTAATAAAACGAAAGTAATATTTGAATTGTTCGAAGTCCATGTTGAAGGAATCCAGGCACTCTCTCTCTATAGAAAACTTCATAGGTTTTACTTAATTACAAAATTTTGCTTTTGAATAGAAAAAGAATTGAGAAATTAAGAACCTAACCAAATGCTTAGAAAATTTGGGGAATGATCTGGCTTACGTAACACGTTCGTAAATTGTTGTCGTTTTTTAACATTTTTATGTTGATGTTGTTTATCGTCAACCTGTTGCTTTGTTTTTTCGTTTTCCATTTGATGATGTTTTTAATTTATTGTCGTTTTTCTTGAATGATGTAGTCTTAGTTTGTTGTTCTTTGTGAGTAGTATCGTTTTTCTTGATTGCTATTTTCGTGCCCGTTTGTTTTTATTTTCGTTTTTTATATTTTCTAAGGAGGAAAATTTGAAACGGAAAAGGAAAATGTGTTTGGGAAGGATCCGTATCAAAACCAAAAACAAAAACGTTTTTAGATTTTTCTCAAAAACTCACTTTTTTTTCTAAAAACGGATTACATCCATTTTCATTTTCTCCCTTCGTTCTTCTCTGCCCCCCCCCCCCCCCCAACTCTTCTCCGAAACCCATTTCCTCTTTTAGAAATCATGTGTGTAATGTTTATTTAATATTTTTAATATTTTTATTTATTTAATATATTATTATTTATTTATTATATTATTCTTTTAAATATTATTACATGTTTTTAAAAATTAAATCACCAAATACAGTCTCAGTTTTTTTAAACTGAAAACAATCTCGGAATAAAACTACCAAACACATTTTCAGAAATGATTCCAAAATAAAAATGAAAACGTTTTTATTTTCATTTTCATACAAAAAATAAAAACGTTTTAGAACGAATTCCAAACACAATCATTCGTTTTTCAAATAATGTAATTTTCAGCTTCTCGCTTTTGTTTCTTTGTTTACTTTTTTACTTTTTGTCGCAAATAGTTTCTTTTATTCCCCTTTAGCTCTTGTCGTTTTCCTATATCATCATTTTTTCAAATGATGTCGTTTTTCATTAATAGTGTCCTAACTCTTTTTTCAAATGTTCACCTTCTTTTGATGAAAAAAAAAAAAGAGAAAAGTCTCTTCCTGCGTGGATATTGTTTCTTCCCGTATAAAAAAGATGCATGCCTTGCTTAAATGAACATCTCAGTCATAAACTCTTACGACAAGACTGAAGATGTTACCCCTTAAAAGTAGGTAACGTTTAGTTTATGGGTTCAGAATTATGGTTCATGATTCTGATTTTTGAAATTTAAATTTTTTGTGAGAGTAAAACACTATAGTGAACCAAGAATCATGACTCAGAATCAGACCAGAACCTTCGAAACAAATGGAGCAGTAGAGAACTTTTATGATACTAGGAGAAAAATTCTGAGCACCGTGTCAGAAATACGGTAATTTATAAACTTTATGTTGAAACTTATAAATTTTAAATAATGAAATTGTAAAAATTAAAATAAGCTTGTTGATGGACACGGTGCCGTGAAGACACCACAGAAAGACTTTAAAAATAAGATTCAAGTCATCACCCACTCGGTTGTTTTAGAGAGATTCTTAAAAAAAGAACAAGGAATATAGTAGGAGGACTAGAACTGTAGTTTTTTTATTTATTTTATTTTTATTTTTTGGTTCTGTGGCATGTTAGAGAGTCTTGATTCAGGATAACAATCTTAAAGGGACTGATTTTAATTGACTAGAATAATTTAGCCAAGCTTAATGCCTGAGCTTGAAAGAGGGGAAAAAAGATAGAAACAAAACTATTATTTAAAGTAGAATCGGAAGCAAAATAGATTGTTTCATGTTATAGAACTCCATTTACGTGTTGAGAACTTCATTGCTTAAATTTAATATTATAAGTTTTGGGGGGCAATGTGATTGTGAATGGTGGTTGCCAACGCTTAAACAAATGTATGCCTTTGAAGAAAAGTAGCTCATCGTTCTTGAAATCACTCTCCGTTCATTTCACCGATTCGAGTTTTACTACAGTAAAAAGCTCTAAAAAACAGTCACATCTAATTTTTTTACTACAGTATAAAGTTCTCACATAAAATTACACCTCAATGCGAATCAATGAACAAAAAATGTCCTAATTAAAACCGCTATAAGGAATGAGATTCCAAAGAAACACAGCACCTGGAAAGTGGATGAGTAAAGTGGTTATAGGAAAGGAAGGCTATATATATCTATATATGGAGTACACTAAAAGCAAAGATAATATGTGTATACCTATGAATAAAGGAAAGCTAAAGAAGACACTAAAGGTAAGGAATCTTCAAGAAAATTTTGTATACAAAACAAGCATAATTTGATCTCCATAGATCATAATATTAGCATTCAAGAAACTGAATTTCCCTTGTATTTGATCACCTCATTTTTGTTGCCTTCTTTTTACAAAGATGGCGAGTTCATCATCAAAATTAGAAAACATGAAGCCATTTCTCTTCAAAGCTGGTATTCCTCTAACTTTATCTGCGGCTGCTTTTATATACGCAAGGATTGCGGCTAGAAGAGATGTTCCTAAGGACCCAACTTCAGAAACTCGAGCGAATTCAATGGAGGCTGATTCTCAGTTTGGATGTGATGAGAGTTTCTATAGCCTCAGCTCATGTTTTCCTTCTGCTGAATATAATTTGGAGGAAGAGATTTTAGGCCTAAAGCGCCGAATCGAAGATCTTCAGAAGAGAGAATCGGAGTTGGAGATGCGGTTTATGAGGTACAGTGAATTGAAAGAGCAAGAGTCTGTGCTTATGAAGCTGATGAACATGATGCTATTGGAGATGGCTCAAATTGAGTTATTGGATAGGGAGATTTCCTTAATGGAGGATGAAAGCAGAAGGCTTGAGAAGTTCTTTGCGGATTATTCAAGACTTTTGGAGCAACTTGAGTATTGGAAATCAAAAAGTGGATTGCTTGAAAGGAAGGTAAAGAATCTCTTGAGGAGAAAAAGACTGCAATCAAGTCATATACGAGAGAGAGATTTGAAGATTCGAGCTGGAGAAGCGGAGCTTTTAAAAACCCGGGAAGCGCTAGAAACGAGGACTAATGATGTCGAGAAATTGGAGGATGAAATTGGGGAGCTGAGAATGGTTTTGGATCAAATGCAGGAAGAGAAGAATGAGCTTTTGAATAAGCTGGAATCGGAAGAAAAATCAGCCTCATCATCCTCCAAGGTTTAGAAACTCTTTCTCTACCATTAAGAAAGGGAAATATAAGCCTTGTTTATGTGCTCATTGAATTGATTATTGATAGTTTACGCATTTTATGATTTTCCATGACGCAGATTGAAGCCAAAGGGATGACATCGGAAGACGAAAATAGGCCTGAAAATGAATTAGAGGAGCTAAAGAAGGATCAAGAATGGAGTAATTCATGCATAAGGAATGAGTTTTTGATGAATCAAGAACATCAAAACCGTACTCAGCAGAAGGCTGAATGGGAAATAGATCTCCAAGGAAATTTTGAACTTGAAAATCATGCCTTAGAGCAAGAATTGGATGGCATGACTTTGGAGCACAATGACCAAGTTTGTTCAAAAAGGAAGAAATTACTAAAGAGGCTTAGAAGATGGGTGGAAGGTAGTGAGAAGGAAAAAGGGAAGGTTGAGGAGAGAGAGAGGCATGAAGTTAAGTGCTTTCGAAGGCATTCTGTTCCATATGAGGCTGAAGAACATCTACAACTACAAGGAAGAAGGTCTTACTCTAGCGCATGAAGGAATTATAATACATGTAAATCATAAATTTGTAAGGTGATATTTTTAGAAGAATGATGAATGAGTATCAAGTACTTTTGAGCTCGAGTATTTATAAGTTTTTAAACATTTTTGTTAGTTTAATGTGTTTTTATTTTGTTTTTGTAAGTTGAAGTTAAAATGGAATAAAATGAGCGAAAATTTGACTTTGGAACATACTTCAATATTTGGAGCATAACTCTCTTATGTTCAAATGAGGTGATCTTAGTGGTGTTGGAAAGATAAGAGATAGAACTACAACTTTCGTGAAGATACCAAAGACTAATTCGGCCATATAAAAGGTGAAAATTCTCCTCAAATTCATACATCCGCTGCAGCAGATTTCCTGCCCGAGAGCAGGAAAACTACACACCCACTGCAGCGGGAAATTCATCCGCTGCTGTGGGTGAGCCTGTGCCACTAGGGTTTTTCAGAAATCTTAAGCGGCGTTGCAGCGGGAAAATTATCCGCTGCAACGCCTCCACGAGTACTGTAGTCATTTTAAGGCCTCTTTTGTACTGATTTTGAGGAGGTATAAATAGGAAATGTGTTGAGAATTAAAGGGGCTCTTTAGAGACCAAAAAACCCAAAACCCTAAAGAGGAGAATACAAGGATTCAAGGGCTTGCTTGAAGATCCGAAGGAAGATTGAAGATTGGCGTCTAGTTTTTCATTCTCTTTCTCTCTTCATCTATTTTAGCTTTGAGTTTTGTGTTATTCTTTGAGATTTGTGATCGATTATGGATTTAGTTTTTGGTTTGTTTATGCTTTTTCATTTGGGATTCTTAATGTCTTGTTCTAGCTTAACTCTTAGAGCTAGGGGCTTAATATAGTTTTAACGTTGTTATGCTTTGAATATTCTAAGTGCTTGTTAATGTGCTTTTCACTTCAATTCATTTGTGTTTCTCTATGTTAATTGTTCTAATTTGTGTTTTCATGAATTAGAGATATAGATGTGTGGATTTAGACTCGGGAGGGTTACTTTCACATGTTAGGATTGAGAAACACAACTTAGAGTTAATTGAATTCGGGAGGCCAATTAATTCGAGTAGTCAATATTAGGTTTGCTTAATAGATGCTTGATTTGGTTAGGCTAATAGGGATATTGCTTAATTGGTTTTGCATACTATTTTACTTGGCACTCGGACCCGAGGGAGTGAATTATTTTCGAAAACCTAGACTAATGAGAGTGAAATAAATTGACGAGCCTAGGAATTGGATATCAACATAGCTTAGTAGAGAGAGATCAAAGCTCCTAGCCATTTTATTATCATCAGAGTTCCATTCGATCCTCATCTCTAAATTGCACTTTTATTATTTAGTTATTATTTTTGTTACTTTGCTTTGTTTGTTATTTATTCCGGTTGTTTAAATAATCTTAGAGCCGATTAATTTCGGTCATTAATGAAAATTAAACACATTTTTTGTGAGATCGACACTCTTATTCACACTTTATTATTTGAGGCGACTCGTGCACTTACGAGCATAAATTCACGCATCAAAGAACAATAAAAATTAATGATAAAAGTTTCTTTTGTTTGATCTCATGTGTATGGTCTTTTTGTTGGTTAGGTGCCTAAGAAGTGTAAAATTCATATGTAGTGGCCTATTTCTATAATCCTTCATTGACAATTCATCTCAATAAAATAGAAAATGATTACGAGAATTCTTCTTTTGATTTGTTTTCTGTTCCTTTACTGGTCAGGATTATTATAAGCAAACAATAGACGGCAAAAAAGATGGTCCCAATGAGCAACCAAGTAATATAACCATCCAATTTTTGCATTTAAACGACATTTTTTTTAGGGGACTTTTGTGCTAAGATATTAAAAATAACTCAATTGATAATACACTATATATATATATATATATATATTGCACTTTCCACTCTTTATAAGAGCATCTCCAACCGAGCAGTAAAATGATGGTTTGCCGCTCGGTTTGCGCTCTAATCAAGCACTTTTACGCCACGGCATTTTGTCGTTTTTGATAATACACTATTTCGAATAGCAAATTTCTTACTTTCTTTTTTTTTCCCCCCCCTTTATTTGGATTCAATTGTACATTGGTATAGTCTCAAGAAATTCTGTATTTTTTTCCCAAGGAAAAAGCCTGATATCCGTAGCTATGGACTTATGGTGGAGCCCAGATTTTAAAAGCAATGGAAATTGTGAATAAGGAGAATCATGACATTGTGATTTTAAGGCCTCTAAAGTTGTGGATGAAATTGAGAATGCTATCCTCTCTCTCTCTCTCTCTCTCTCTCTCTCTCTCTCTCTCAACCAACACAAAACGGCACATAACCAACAAATCTCATCCTGGTCTTTAATAACCAATAGCTCTAAAATCTAACCAGTTAGTTAACGTTAAAACATGGGACACTTGCTTCTTCCATGCTACTTTCACAGCCCAAATCTTCTGCATAAGCCGCTTATCTCCATCCCCATTACAAGTACTTTCTTTCTCTCTTTCTCTCTCTCACTCATATTCTATAAAGGACATTTCTTTTGGGTTTCATTTACATTTTTAGTCTCGATTAATTCAACAGGAAAAATACCGTCCAAGAGGAATAATTTACATGTGGTTCAATGTCAATGCTCATTTTCTTCCTCAGATGATTCTTCGAAAGCTACCAACCAATCTTCACAATGTCAAGCAAGGAGGGCCTTGGTTGGCTCTCTCATATATATCAAGTGGGTGTTCAAAATTTCTTCAAAATATATATCTTGATGCCTTGTACCTTCCCGTATTCACTTTTTTTTATTGGATTTAATTATGGATTTTAGCTGCTGGGATGTATCTTTGTGATGTGGCTGAGGCTGTTAGCACAAGTAGAAGAGCAGTGAGTTGTTTATTTTTTTTCTTTTTTCTAGATAATTAACTTGACTATTTTGAGGGGGAAAGAAATAGAAGAAAAATTTTGCAATTCTGAGTTTGTAAAGTTTCTTTCTTTTGGCGCAGCTGAGAGGATCAAAAATACCTGAAAGCGAATATACAACACTCCCAAATGGTTTGAAGTTAGTAACTATCACCAATTTATGAGCTCTTATGCTACCTGGTGCTCTCTGAGTATCTGTTTTGTTTTTATTTTTTATTTTTATGTTACACATATTTATAGACTTTGTCAACAGCCCTCGGGGAAGGGTCCTACTTCGACGTAACATATTACATAAAGAAGTGAGAAGCATAACATGACATTTATTCAACAATGTGGGAAAAATGTCACATTAGGAAATTCAGTTATTCGACACTATTATTACAGCTCTACAACATCAGTGATACGCTTAATAAGTGTTGCGTTAGGCTTCTCGCTTCTATATGTTTCATGGAGGTGTGTGTGTGTGTGCGTCTTTCTACATCTAAGATGGATAAGGAAGAATTCGACTGGTGAAAAGCCAACATTTTTCATGAAGAAATTGTTAAAACTTTGTCAAATTTTCTTTATTGATTAAGACTGCACACAACAGTCATAGGTTCAACCAACAACCCTTAATTCAATTGCGCCAGTCTTTTTAATTGGATCGTATACTTTTTTTTTTGCGAAAGGTTCGTGTCTTTTCTTAAAATTATGTCTATGCTAAAACATTGAGGGTAATGTATGTCCTTACTCAGGTACTATGATTTGAAGGTTGGGAGTGGAGTTCAGGCAAAGAAAGGATCCCGGGTTGCAGTACGGTTGTGGTCCAGTTAAATTTCATTATTTTAACTATACATATATACAAGTACTTAAAGTATTTAAGCTATTATAATAGAAATTTAATTTGATCTTGTCTGTCTTTTTTCTTATTTATTTCTTATTTATTTCTCTATTAAGTTTATCCGTGCCCCTAAAAATTCATAAGTGTGATGAATCTAAGACGTTATTGTTGTAGGTTCACTATGTTGCTAAATGGAGGGGCATCACTTTTATGACAAGCAGACAAGGCCTTGGTGTTGGTGGAGGAACGGTGAGCTCAAAGTGGTGTTATGCCTTCAAATCTATTTAGTATTTCATTCTAATTTAGTCCAAGTGTATAATTAGAAGAATGATTCTATAGGTCTCAACTATTATCCCAACTTTTTAACACCAACTCAGATAGCAAGTGTCAAGTATGGTGTCATTTGTTTATTTGTCATTTAGAAGAATGACGACACGGAAGTTCTCGTCATCTATTTGTTGCCTAAAATTCTAATATGTCACGTGAGTTGGTATTAAAAAGTTTGAAATTTTGAGTAATAGTTAAGATCCCAAGATTTTCATGCTAGAACTATGATACATATGATATAGTCATGTAGCTTCTGAATGGTCAGTAAATGAAACTTAAAATGGTGTCTCATTAAGCAATCAAATACTTGGTGTCTAAGATGTTTTTCCAAAGAACTTATTGTTATGTATCTTATTGTGGTTATGCTTGAATTCTGCAGCCATATGGATTTGATGTTGGCCAATCTGAGAGAGGTTCAGTCCTTAAGGGATTAGATCTCGGTGTAGAAGGCATGCGGGTAGGAGGCCAGGTGAGACCAGTTTCTTCTGGAATGAAATTTACTCATTTGTCTCTTAGCATTTTTGTAGCTTAAGTTTAGATTTTAGAACATGAAAAAAGGGTAATAGCTTGATTCATCTTTTTTTTTTTTTTTACTGAGATCACATGAAACCAGGGGCGGAGCCAGAACATCACGTGAGAAGGGACAGACATATAATTCTAAATTTTTAAGGGGCAAATAATTTCACATTTTTAGGAGGGAGGGGGAAAACTACAAATATTAACGAAATACACATACAAAATTAAAAGAAAAAAGAAAAAAGAAAATTCAGGCAAGGCGGCCACCTACCCTTGGGAAGGGGTGGCTCCGCCCCTGCATGAAACTGCAATTAAAGAAGAATTTTGTTTACATGGATGAGCTTTAGTTGTATCTATTGAGGCAGCAATGAGAAGTCCTTTTAGAAGTGTTTGTGTAATTGTTGTTCTCCAGAGATTGTTAATTGTACCTCCGGAACTAGCTTATGGAAAGAAAGGAGTCCAGGAAATTCCTCCAAATGCCACAATAGAGGTAATGTGTTATCTTAGTCCATAAAGAAAAGGTTGGATGACTATAAAATGTTCTGTTTCTTAAACTGCCCATCTTGAACTAAATTCTCTCCATTTGTTGACTATAAAACTCTGAGTATAAAATTTAAAATCCTATCGGTAGGTCACAGTTTTTTATGGCAGGATTTTCATCAAGTTCTGTTAAATCGTCACATTTTTATTAATCTAATATGATTCTAAGGTGATCTCATGGATAATGATAGGGTACCATACGTCCTACCACAGAGTTCTCCAGCTGATATTTACCTTTTAGCTTCCTTTTCTTGACCATTATTCCACCTTTCTTTATCTGCATGTTTATTGATTTGCAAATGCTTTGAATCTGCAGTTGGATGTTGAACTGTTATCCATCAAGCAGAGTCCATTTGGGTAAGTAATGGTTAAGTGTAAATGTCTGCATTATGGCATATATATGACAGATAACTCAAGGTTACTATTATGTTTTTGCAGAACTCCTGTGAAAATTGTTGAAGGCTAAGGGAAATCATTTTCTTCTTGTTGCTCATCATTTTATATTTGTTACTGTAAACAAAAATCAGAAGTTCTCCTTTGGTGGCAAAAGGGTTTCCTTCTTTTCTTCAATTTATTGTAAATAAACTTCCCCATTCGTTCCTGGGCTGGAAAAAAGTTTGCCTGAATAACATGATATGGAATTACTATAATTTTCTTGTAAGTTCCATTTTTATATGTGCAAGTGTTTATTGGATGATATAATTGTTGGATTAGGCTTAGGCTTAAAATTGACAAAAATCAATGCCCGTAATTCAAGCCCACAAAATTGTGTGGATTAGATTTAGCGAAGTGGTTAAATGGTGGTCAAGTAATATGAATGGCTACAAATTGGTCAATTCTTAGTCATAAGTTTTTCATGGCCACGGTTCGTTCTTAGAGCTTATATAAGGGGGTTGGAGGAAAGGCTTAAGCATCTCATTCTCACCCTTTAAAGAGAATTCCCATAGTGTGAGAGAAATTTAGTTTCTCCAGTTTTTCTTTTTTTGTGAGGTGTTTCTCCTATTTACATGAGAGAGTGGTTCTTATTGTTCTCTCTATGTAATTTAGAGAGAGGGTTTTGCAGAAGCAGGAAAAAAGAACTTGGTTTGCAAGTTGAACAAATCTTTGTACGGTCTCAAACAGGCACCGAGGTGTTGGTACAAGATATTTGATTCTTGTATCATAAGCCTTGGGTACAATAGACTCAGTGCAGACCCTTGTGCACATCAAGAGGTTTGGTGATGGAGATTTCGTCATTTTGCTGTTGTACATGGACGACATGTTGGTTGCATGTCCCAACAAAGATCGAGTCCAAGAATTGAAGGCACAATTGGCCAAGAAATTTTATATAAAGGACTTGGGACCAGCAAATAAGATTTTAGGGATGCAAATTTACCGAGACAAAAAAAAAAGAAAGATTTGGCTTTCTCAAAAGAATTACTTGAAAAAGGTTTTGCAGCACTTCAACATGCAAGACTCTAAGCCAATCTCTACCCCTCTTCCTGTTAATTTCAATTTATCCTCAAAGATGTGTCCTAGCAATGAAGCGGAGAGGAAAGAGATGTCCCGAGTACCATATGCATAAGCAGTGAGGAGCTTAATGTTCGCTATGATTTTTACAAGACTAGACTTTGCACAAGCAGTGGGAGCGGTTAGTAGGTACACGGCGAATCCTGATAAAGAGCATTGAAGTACTGTTAAGAGGATCCTGAGATACATCAAGGGTACCTCAGATGTTGCATTATGTTACAGAGGATCGGAGTTTACTATTAGGGGCTATGTGGATTCAGATTTTGCAGGAGATTAAGATAAAAGAAAATCCACTACGGGCTATGTGTTCACACTTGCAGGAGGAGCTGTAAGTTAGATTTCAAAACTGCAGTCAGTATTGGTGTTATCTGCAAGCAGAATACGTGGTGACTACACAAGCTTACAAGGAAGCAATATGGATTGAAAGGTTATTGGAGGAGCTTGGGCACAAAGCAGAGAAGATTCTTTTGCTCTGTAATAGTCAGAGCGCCTTGCACATTGCAAGGAATCCAACCTTTCATTCCAGGACGAAGCACATAGGAGTTCAATTTCACTTTGTTCATGAAGTAGTAGAAGAAAAAAGAGTGGATATGCAGAAGACTCACATCAAGGAGAACCAAGGAGATGCGTTGACCAAGCCGGTAAATAATAATAAGTTCAAGTGGTGTAGATTCTCGTGTGGCCTAACAAAAACGTAAGCAGCATGATAGTGACAAGGTAGAAAGGATGGTGCAGAGACAAGATTAATTTTCAATCAAATCTCTAAGTGGGAGAAATGTTAGATTAGGCTTAGGCCTAAAGGCCTAAAATTGGTAAAGTTCAAGGCCCATGATTCAAGTCTACAAAATTGTGTGGACTAGATTTATCTAAGTGGCTAAATGTTGGCCAAGTAAAATGAATAGCCACAAATTGGACAATTCATAGCCACAAATTTTTTCGTGGCCATGATTCGTTCTTGGAGCTTATATAATGGGGCTTGGAGGATGGGTTTAAGCATCTCATTCTCACCCTTCAAAGAGAATTCTCATAGTGTGACAAAAATTTAGTTTCTCCTGTTTTTCTTCTTTTGTGAGGTGTTTCTCCTATTTATATGAGAGAGTAGTTCTTATTGTTCTCTCCGTATAATTTATAAAGAGTGTTGTAATCTCCATTTTTCATAATGAAATTTTTCTACGCTTGTCCCGTAGTTTTTATCCCGTTTTCTTTAAAGATTGTCCATGTAAAATACTCTATGTCCATATTATCTTCATTTTTACTCATTTTTTATTTTACCGCCAGATTTGCCAACAATAATCATGTAGTTTTGGCTGCAAGTATCTAGCTTTCATGGTCGAATATCTTCAAAGGCTTTTTCTACTTTTAATGTTTGGCTCTTTCAAAAATGTCTAGAAAGATGCAAAGAAAATGCACGAGGATGGTGAATGATGGTCCTACGAATGACTTCTTTTCCATGATTTTTCTTCTTGTTCTTCTTTTGTTACGATTTTTCGACAGAAGTTCTACATTTTTCCTTCATTCCTTTTCCTTAGCTTTTGAAGTCTTTCTTTTTGGACACTACAATTATTT
>NW_010361697.1:706851-723363 GCF_000414095.1 Morus notabilis | reverse complement strand
CCTGCTGAAGAAACGAGCGAGATTGTTTTCTTATATATCTCGTATTATTCTCGTTTCACCAACCTACTTTACCAAATGCATGATCCACATGTATGTTTTTTTTTTCCCCACTTAAAATGAAAAAGAATCAACTTTTAATGATATTATTAGAACCATTATATTATTTTGTCTAATTCTGATCCATAACTGTTCAATTTGAATGTTATGTTTGTTTTTTATGCAAATGAAAGGAGTAAAATAATTTGATATCATTATGTATGTTTGACCATTAATGGCGCCCTTTTGACACAGTCACCAATCACCACTAGGGGAATCCACCAGAACTATGGATGCTGCAAAAACTTTAAATCATTTTCTACACAGATTCTCACAAGCCCACTTTTTGAAAATTTTTATTTCGCCCACTTTATTCTCTTCGTCTAACCTTTATATGTTAACCCATCTTCCTTCCCATATGTACCTTAAACTTTCCTTCCCTTTTTTCTTATGCAAAGTTATGGCCAACACAAGCAAAAAACTTGTCTCCCTCTTCACCTACTTCCTCTGCCTTCTTGGTCTGAGCCATTACTGTTCTTCCCAAAAGACTTGTCCACCTTGTGGCCCCATACAAGTCCCATATCCTCTAAGCACAAACCCGAACTGCGGCGACAAAGATTATACACTTCGTTGTGATCCCTTCTCTAAGAAACTTTACTTTGATGCCCTTAATGGAACTACTTATGTTGTACTAAGAATCATGGCACAACTTCAACGCCTTGTTGTAAGGCCATCACCATGGCTGCCTGGCAAATGTGTGACTCGGGACATGGAGGTAGGTGAAGGCCTGTGGTTAAACCAGTCCCTTCCCTTCAACATCACTTCCTCCAACACAATCTTCCTCCTCAACTGTTCTCCTCGCCTGCTGGTCTCTCCCCTGAACTGCACCCCTTCTAGCCTATGTCACCGCTACTTGGAGAGCTCGGGACATGTCGATTCAAAGCGAGCTTTCCAATGTGCGAGTGACCTTGATCCTTGTTGCACATTCATCGCTGGTGGGATGCCTTCCGCCTACAAGATAAGGCTTCACAGTTCTGGTTGTAGAGCCTTCCGAAGCATCCTTCATTTGGACATGGAAAAGCCCGCAAATCTGTGGGAAGAAGGGTTGGAGATTCAATGGGCCCCTCCACAAGAACCAGTTTGTAAGACACAACAAGATTGCTCTGGCGCTTCCAAATGTTCTCCTGCAGGAAATAGTGGTGTTTTTCGCTGCATATGCAATAGGGGATACCAATGGGACCATTCTCTTGGAACTTGCTTGAGAAAGAAGAGAAGTGCAAAAGTCGGCCTTAGTTTAAAGGTCTCAATTGGGGTGATCTCCTTTTTCTCTCTAGCTTTGGTTATGACTCTAGTTAGAGTAAGAAAGTCCTGCAGATTGTCTTCTAAACGCACGAAGCTTGCCAAGGCGAGAGAAGAAATGTTGGAGTGCCATGGAGGGAAGTCTGCCAAGGTGTTCAACCTGAAAGAAGTGAAGAAAGCAACAAATGGATTTTCCAAAGACAGGATTCTAGGAAGTGGGGGTTTCGGAGAAGTCTATAAAGGCGAGCTCCAAGACGGGACTATTGTTGCTGTCAAGTCTGCTAAAGTGGGAAACATCAAGAGCACAGAACAAGTACTAAACGAAGTTGGGATTCTTTCCCAAGTTAATCACAAGAACCTGGTTAAACTTTTGGGTTGTTGCATCTATTCGGAGCAGCCATTGATGATTTACGAATATGTATCAAACGGAACTCTTCATGCCCATTTACAAGGTAAGTATCCCACCTTCTTGGATTGGAAAACTAGGCTGAGAATAGCTCTACAAACCGCAGAAGCGTTGACTTATTTACACTCCTCTGCACATACTCCAATCTACCATAGAGACGTCAAGTCGACTAACATACTTCTCGACGATTGCATGAACGCAAAAGTAGCGGATTTTGGGCTCTCCAGATTGGCTTCTCCAGGTCTGAGTCATGTCTCAACATGTGCTCAAGGAACACTTGGTTACTTAGACCCCGAATACTACAGAAACTACCAGTTAACTGATAAGAGTGATGTTTATAGTTATGGGGTTGTGTTGCTTGAGCTTCTCACATCCCAAAAGGCCATAGATTTCTCTCGTGATCAAGATGATGTGAATTTAGCAACTTATGTGAGAGGGAGAGCCAAAAGTGATGCAATACTGGAAATAGTTGATCAAAGGCTAATGCAAGAGGAAAAGCCTTCTTCAAGTGATGTTTTGACAAGCTTAAAGCTCGTTCTAGAGCTTGCACTTTCATGTTTAAGGGAGAAGAAGGAAGATAGGCCTACCATGAAGGAAGTAGTTCAGGAACTCCAACGTATTATTCAAATTGTAAATCAAGAAAGTGTGTGAATTAGGTTAGGTTAGTATTGAGACTGTACGATATATAGATATGTACTTTTTCAAAGAATAATTCCCTTTCAACGGTTTGGAAACTTTTTAGTCGAGTTAATAGTGAAGCCACATATTACTGAGTGGAGCACCTGCTCTCATTAAAACTTTATACTTTAATTTTTTTTTTCTCAACGATTCCCATTTTATAATAAAAAAATGCAATTATACTCCACTCGATAATTAAAATATATAACTATATCCTCATTTTAGAAAAAAATCATATCTATTTTTTTTTTTTGTTTCATATTATCTCCATCCAAGTAGTATTTATGACTAAGTGATAGGTTTTGTTTTCTTGTTAAAGTAGTCTTTAGCCACCAAATGGAACTTCAAAAGGTCAATAAACCAATTTGAAAAAAAAGTGGCACCCTCTTCATTTAGGGGGCGTTTTACGGGGTCAAAGTAAAGATTAAGAGGATGTTTGGTACCTAGATTTGTTCCCTGATTCGAATCATGGTTCGTGGTTCGCTACAGTATTTTCTCTCACAAAAAATACACGTAAATCGAAAATAATTCTAATCACATGGTTCTAATCCATGAACCAAACATCTCCTAATATTAGAGAATATTGGAGAAAGTTGGAGAGAAATGATTCATTTCTCATTCATCTAAAAACGTGCAGAGTACAAAACAAAAACACATATTGTTGAGAGGAAAGTCACACATAGTGTGAACCAAGTCCAGCTCAGCAAGGGGAAGAAAATAAAACAAGCAAAATAGCTAATTAGTCCATTACTTTATTCTATTTACAAAAGGATCCCAACTATTCTAATACTCCCCCTCAAGATAGAGAATGGATGTTATGAATTCCCATCTTGCCAAGTAGAGCATGAAATTGTCCAGAAAATAGAGGCTTTGTTAGCAAGTCTGCTAACTGATGTTGTGAAGAAACATGCAGCGTCTTTAGTATACCAGCTTGAATCTTCTCTCTAACAAGGTGACAATTGATTTCTATGTGTTTTGTACGCTCGTGAAAAACACGATTGGCCGCTATATGCAAAGCTGCATGGTTATCACAGAACAACACTGTTGGTTTATGGTGATCCACATGCAGATCCTTGAGAAGGGAGAGCAGCCAGATGATCTCACAAGTTGCATTTGCCATGGATCGGTATTCAGCCTCTGTGGAAGACCTTGACACTGTCTGTTGTTTCTTAGATTTCCATGAGACAAGTGAGTCTCCAATGAAAACACAAAAACCACTAATGGACTTTCTTGTATCAAGACAAGTAGCCCAATATGAGTCAGCAAATGCTTTCAACTATATTGCCGAGGTAGAAGAGAAGAAAAGACCCTGACCAACCGTGCCCTTCAAGTATCGTAGAACACGACAAGCTGCCTGCCAATGAGTCACTTTAGGATTAGCAAGAAATTGACTTAACCGATTCACTGAATATGAGAGATCCGGTCGTGTGATAGTGAGATACAACAATTTTCCAATTAATCTTCTATACTGGGAAGGATCTTCCAGTGCTTCTCCATCATTTTGGGAGAGCTTCACATCACCATCCATGGGTGTTTTCCTTGTCTTGCAGCCAAGATGTCCTGAATCCAAGAGAAGTTCCAAGGCATAATGTCTCTGGCTAATTGAGATTCCTTTAGCAGACGTAGCAACCTCAAGTTCAAGAAAATATTTCAAGTCTCCAAGGTCCTTGAGTTTAAATTTGTTGTCAAGGAACTGTTTGAAAGATGTCACATAGTTCAAGTCATTGCTAGCAATCACAATGTCATCAACATAGACTAAAAGAACTATAAATGAAGAGCCTTGAATTTTAGTGAACAATGAATTGTCTGTAGTTGACTGCTTGAAACCTTTAGCAGTGAGAACACTTGAGAATTTTAAGAACCACAAAGTTCAAGTCATTGCTAGCAATCACAATGTCATCAACATACACTAAAAGAACTATAAATGAAGAGCCTTGAATTTTAGTGAACAATGAATTGTCTGCAGTTGACTGCTTGAAACTTTTAGCAGTGAGAACACTTGAGAATTTTGAGAACCACTATCGGGAGGCTTGCCTAAGTCCATAGAGGGACTTATGAAGCTTACAAATGACATTATTAGGCATAGTCTCCCCCTTACGGTGAAGACCAAGAGGCAAGGACATGTATACTTCCTCATCAAGATCACCATGCAAGAAGGCGTTATTGACATCGAGTTGGGTTAAACTCCATCAATGAATGGCTACTAAGGCAAGCAATGTTTTCACAATAACCAATTTTGCTACTGGTGAAAAGGTATCAAAGTAATCAACACTCTCTTGTTGAGTAAAACGCTTAGCAACTAAGCGAGCTTTGTAATGCTCTATGGAACCATCAGCTCGACTAACATGGCTTCACGCCACTCTGGAACAGCAACAGCCTCAGTAAAAGTGGTAGGTTCAACATTTGAAGAAATGGAACAAACTATAGTTTTATGAGGAATGGACATCTTGTCATAAGAGGGCACTTTAGACCATGGGTGAGCAGTGGAACTGGAAACATAAGTAATGGAAGAACAGTGGTAATCCTACAAATAAGAATGAGGTTTTCGAGGACAAGTGGGATGTGTGATAGCGGTATGAGCAGGGTCAACAAGAGGCAGTGGGGAAGGATGATCAAGAAGAGAAAGTGGCAAGACGCGATCAGAAAAGAAATCCTGAGAACTAGATTTGGAAGTAGAATCACAAAAAGGGATGATAAACTCATGAAAAACGACATCACGTGAAATGAAAATGGCATTGGTGGTGAGATCAAGAAGCTTGTATCCTTTGTATCCAGGTGGATAACCCAGGAAAACAGCTTTGGTAGCACGAGGAGAGAACTTGGTTCTATGTCTAGCTAATGTGGAGCTATAACATAGACAACCGAAGGCTCGTAAATGTGAGTATGAAGACTTCCTTTTCCATAGGAGTTCAAAAGGCGTTTTATTAGATATTATATTAAAGAATATTGGAGAAAGTTGGAGAGGAAAGATTCATTTCTCATTCATCTGAAAACATGCATGAGTACAAAACAAAAACATATATTGTTGAGAGGAAAGGCACGCACAGCGTGAACCAAGTCCAGCTCAACAATGGGAAGAAAATAAAACAAGCAAAATAACTAATTAGTCCATTACTTTATTCTATTTATAAAAGGATCCCAACTATTCAAATAACTAAAAAGAACCATTTGTGTTAAAGAGGCTTTTTTTTTTTTTTAGGTCTTTGAATATTCATGTGAAGGAGTGGATGTAAAAAGGTGGTGTAAATGATGCCTATAACGACTGATTTGAAGTAGCCCACGTGAGCCAAAGTGAACCCAAGGATGGATATGATGGGCCGAAAGGACCTTAAAAAAAACTAGGATCAGATGCTTTATTTTGTACAAGAAAAGTTGGAAACTTGGAAATGATCCAAGAAATAAGGAATAAGGGGTGCGTTTAGAATTAGTTTTAAAATAATTTTATTTTTTTGTATGAAAATAAAAATGAAAACGTTTTCATTTTTATTTTAAAATTATTTCTGAAACTGCGTTTAGTGGTTTAATTTTTGAAAACATGTAATAATATTTAAATTAATAATATATTGAATAAATAATAATATTAAATATATTAAATACGTTATGTTGTTTAACCTTTTATTTCTTATTCCCTTATCCCTATTCTGCCCTCAGATTTTCACCCATTCTATACAAATGCAACTATACTTTTTTACTTATTTCCTGATTTATTCAACTTTTTTTCATTCACCTGGTAGTCTGTGGACAACATTGTATTTTAGTCGGAGAAGACTGGGGAGGGAGGGGTCGTAGTCGCAGGCACCCCGGGGGGGCGCGGTGGGCAGTCGGAGAAGACGGTGGCGGGCAGTTGGAGAAGATGGTGGCGGGCCAGTCGGAGAGGAGCGACGGTGGGCTTTTGCCGGATGTCCCGCGTCTTCTTCGGCTGGAGAAGAGAGAGAAGAAAAAAAAATTGAAATCCGTTTTTAAAAAACGAAAACGTGAAAATGAAAACGTCTTTTTTTCGTTTTCAATTTTTCACAAAAAGACAAAAACGTTTTTGTTTTTATTTTTTAAAAAGTTTTTAGATTGTGTTTTCATTTTTTAGTTTCGAAAAACGTGAAAAATAAAAACAAAAACAAAAACAAGCAGGCCCAAGGATTCCCCGACATGGGATTTATTTAGCACAGATTTTCTGGTTACAAAAGAAGAAAAAAAAAAGCAAATTTGCCTTAGAAAAATAGAGAAAGCATTTGGCATACAGAAAATTTTGGCAATTGTCAAACTAGGACACCATTAGTGTCACATAAAGAAAGCAGTAATAAAAAGGCGTTTGGCTTCTCATTGTCAAAATGAGAAAGCACCAACAAAAATGCACGATAATTGTATATTTTAAGTGTTGAGTTCTTTGACACTCGATCCAAATGGCAAAAGGAGAAAGATTAAGGGCCCGTTCGGTTCGCTAATTCGAGTTTTTAATTTAAGTTGAGATGTGATATTGTGTGAGAGCTTTTTACTGTAATAAAAAAATTAGATGTGACTGTTTCTGAGAGCTTTTTACTGTATCAAAATTCAAATTCTAAACTCGAATCAACGAAAAAAACAGGACCTTAAGAGAAGTGTTCAGTGCTAGAATCTGCATTGGAATAGTGTGAAGCTTTTTGTCACGTTTGCATTATAAAAACGATGATTTTGGGATCACCCGTTGCATTTTAACTGGTCCAAGGGAGAGAGAGTGAGTGGGGGAGGGAGAGAGAGAGAGCCTCTCTGCTCCAATAAAATTCTTTGGCTAGTGGAGAACTGCCAAAGGGCTCTAGAAAAATCCATCCAAGTTAGTGGTGTTATTTCTGCATTAAGCATGGTTTAATTGGCAGGATTCAATTGAGAGGAGCACTAATTACTAACGTTATTTGTTAGATTTTAAAAGCGCAATCCTCATCATCTTATCAAGTTCTCAACAACTTTGAGTTATAGTTCAGATTTTAGAATACTTATGAAGCAAATCAAGCAAACTTATGTTGTCGTTTAAAAAAAAAAAGGTGAACTATAGTCTTCTGATATAACAATCTTTCAATGTACAACGGCAAGAAAATCCAGCTATACGTTAAGGGAAAAATATGTGAAACTATTTTATATAGGTCATTTTTATCTTACAACAGATGAATTGATACTAACATGTCGCATAATAATTGAACTGATCAGTATGATGTTATATTGAATATAACACGTAAAATATAAAACAGACCTCCTACCAATGTGCATGTGTAAGAATGACAAAATAGACAATCTATACATTTACACATGTACATTATGGAAGCCTTTTTCATTTGTATGGGACATGAAAGGCATAAGCATTCAGACCAAACAAGTATAGATGGTGTGTGCTCGATCTTTTTGCTCCATTGTTGAATTTTGCTATTTGGAATGACATATCTCCCATTTCCTCTCAAAAGAAAGAAAAATTCACATGAATAATCATGGAAATCAGCCTATAAAATGGGCAACATGACATTTTTTTTTTTTTTTTAAAAAAGTGCCTTTCCAGAGAATGGGATTAGTCAAATGAATGTTATTACTCAACATTTCGTATAAAATATATTATAACAGTTTTTGCTTCCCTAATGCGTGGGGAGTAGCAATCATGGTTACCATTTATAGTATCAACAAACAAGGAGAGAGATGAGAGAGGACAATGGTGGGGTAATTCCAAATTACGAATCATGATAGGGTAAGAACCTTCATTTTCCAAGAAATATTGCTAAATGAAAACTTCTAAATCCCCCCATCAATAAATTATTAACACTAACTTTAAGTGGCATGTCATTGAAAGGAAGATAAAGGATAGACGATTTGTAATTTGTTACATATTATTACTTAAGCATGACGTTCTAAGTTTCATATTATTCGACTTCTTCATGACATGTAGCTATTAGATTATCATAGTACTATGTGATGTTCTTCACATATCATTGGTTGAAGAATAGGACATCTTCCCTGAATTAGGAAGCATAATTCTTTGTTTTTTGTTCCTACCATTTTGTTTTTCTTGTCCCCTCCATTTGTGTGTTTGCGCGCATAGAGATGAGAGAGAAAACAGAGAGAGAGAATGTTACATTGTTGACAAACCTGGCCCATTTCAAGGTTTCAAACGGGATGAACCTGAATGGAATATTTATGCTGCATACCACAAAATTGGGTGAGGATCGACTTCTACCACAGGGGGAAAAACTCTCAATTTTTCTGCCATGTGGAAGAACAAAAGTTAAACTAAAAAGTCTAAACCACCCTCAAAGTTAAACCATCAGATTCTCTCTCGTCGATCGATGATGAGCAACGCTGAGGCCTTGACTCTACGAGGTAGATTCATGGGCAATCTAGTCTTCCCCTCACCTTCGCTCTTCATAACGAGATCTAGAAAGAAATCGCTTTCTAGATCCCTGTGCAAATATCGCTAGTGAAAACGACAATCTCTATCCGAGGATCATAGGCAACACATCTCCGAGAGATCTGGTTTTCCTCAGTGCTATCGACATGGTCTTCTTTAGATCTACGCGCTTCGCGACGGAATATGGAAAGATTGCATCTTCACGATGAGAACAACAGCAAGATCTCATCAATCTGCTAACAGTCATTCATCAAAAACTCGTCACCACTCTGGTCACTATTGCCGAGGAAGATGAAGGTCAATCGGCGTAACGGCATCACCAGCAGGGAACCGTTTGTTTTATGTGTTTTCTGTGCAAGTCATTTGTTTGATTTGGTGAATTATTGTGATTTTTTAAGTATCTTTGATAGAAAGCTATGGTTGGTTCCACTGGTGTCACGGTTGGATACTGGCCGGTATCACGATGGTTACTAAACAAAAACCACCAGCCGTTCAGTATCACGGCGGTTACCGATTGGTCAACAACTTGTATCATAGCAGTTACCGGTTAATAACAGCTGGTAATGTAAGGGTATATTTGGAATTCTGATTATATTGTGATGACGTAGCTGTGGTATTCTCCAAGCTAAGATTTTGTTTTAATCCTGTAAAGAGCCCAACCTGAATTCCTGCGCCCAGGCCCGGCAAAGACACATGAGAATCTAGAAAATGCGTGTTAAAAAGTTGAGAAAGACATTGAAACTTGAAAGAGCCAATGCAAAATCGTAATAGTAATAAAGTTACATCTGTTACATAATTAGACTCAGCCCTCAAGCACAATTAGCCAAAAATCAAGTATTATTCACAAAATTCTATTGCAAAAAAACAGAAGTTCAGGACTTGTCTACCAACTCGATGAACTTCACTAACCAATATTTCACAGGTGTCCCCACATAAACGTAACATACCTCATTTCACCTTCGGTAGCGGTAACGTTTAAAGTTGAAGTAAACATGCAGAATTCCACGCTCAAATGTGCATTTGAATCCCTTCTTGTGAGAGTATTCCCATTCCTTGTTCACAATCCGGAAAGCCTGTGATACAACAACAACAACCATTAAGAGCAACTTAAAAATAAAAAGTAAAAGTAAAAGTAAAAATAAACGTAGGATCAAGAGAAACATACAATGTCCTCATAAGGTGGCCCTGCATGGAAACGTATAATGCATGTCTCACTACTATTCCCATCCTTCTCAATAGTGAAATTTGGAGCCTTTGTCTTGTCAACAAGGTCTGGATAGAAGATGTTGAACTTGTATCCTTGTACAATCTTCGGAGGTGGGTTATCGTGATCATAGTGAGTCTGGTTGTATTTATTCCACTCGTAGCCGGTATGAACCCGGTTGAAATATTTCGGCTTTCTCGGTCGGTACTTATCGTGCCACCAGTACACCTGATTGGCATGGGAACAAAATTAAATTTCTAAAGGTATCAAGAGCAAAAGTAAATAAGATAAACGAAGAGGAGAACAGATAGATACCTGTGAATCCAGGTTCACTTCAGCACCCGAGCCGAAGACTGCATCCCCTTCCTCCATGGTTCCCATGGCTTTCATGGCCTTCGTCTCGAAGTTGTCTACTGGTGGAGCTGACTTTGATGCCATGGCTTCTTGATACCTTCTTTGCTGCTCTTCTAAGACAGCAATACGCTTCCGTTCCTGTTGATATACCAAAGGAGTCAATATGGTCATAAAGATGTTTGTACTTCATACTTGCAAGTAAATCAAAAGCATTCTGATATGTAAGTTACCAAAATAGCCCTGTCCTCTTCAGGGTCAATTGCTTCCTCGTTTTCATCACCATGCAATAGTTCTGGCGAAAACGATCCAGCCTCTTCTTCACCCTCTTCTTCAGCCTCACAAATTTCTGCTTCCTTCACGGGCTCTGGAGAATATGGCCGAGAATCTAAATAAGGAAAAGATATAAGATTAGCAAAGTATTAATGATACAACAACGTCAAACTCACAAATGAAAAAGAAAGTGTACCTTCAACATCATGTTCACTCTCTCTCTCCTCTTCATATTTTAAATCATGAGCAGTCTCCAATCTTTCTTCACCATCCACTGGTTGCTCAAGGCGATGCAAGTACTGGCGCAACATTTTCGCGTGGATTTCCTTCAAAGAAGCCTGTTTGTAGCAATTGACCAGTGAGGAACAAGACAGTAGTTTTAAAAAAAGATACACATGCATTGAAGAATTTAATGATAAGTACCTTGGCCTTGTATATGTGAAGGCGTTTCAGGATAGCCTCCCAGTACTCAACCACTTTAGCTGAGCCAGAACGCATCTGTGACTCGATCTGAGATTGCAGTGCCTCCAATTCGCCATAACTCTTTCCTTCTAAGAGGTTCCTCACATCAGTTTCAATGCTAGAGTGCAGGCCCCTTTCTTCTGCAAGCAACTCAGCAGGAGGCTCCTCCCCACGCACCCTAGCTCGATCCAATGCATCTTTCTTCCTAGCTTCTGCTAGCTCCCAATCACAAACAACCAGAAGCGCCTGTTGAATGGCACTTATCAAGACAAGTCCAACATAAGCATTTACAGCAATCATCTTTGCAATGTATACGTACATAAACAAGTTTCAGGTGATCATATCAAGTCCAAGTAATTATTATAATGAAAAAACTCTATTGCAGTACACAAAGACATCATGCTATTGCATGTAGCTAGGAGATCATTATATATATATATATATATATATATATATATATATATCTAAAATATAACCAAAAAAGAAATAAGAAATCGGAGAACTTGTAAATTGAAGACTCTAGCAAGGTTCATAGTATGCGTGTATTAAGGAAACGGAAAATGAGGAATACCTCCCAATACTCTATATGTGTTAATGTTGCCCTGTCCAAATCCAGATGCATTTTGATATCATCGCGGAGCTCTTCCATTTCTTTTACTGTCAATCCCTGCATGATGTTTTTTTTCAGTGCCTATGTTTCACGAGATTCCCAAACATATTACAAGCTACATAGTAACTATGCCACCCGAAAACATAACATGAAGACGAAACTTTGATTACTGATTTTATTCACTTCATGAAAGAAGAAAAATCAAAGAAGAAAAGGAATGTACAAGGTTATGAGAGAAAGCTCAAGACTAACAAGGGATACATACCTTGAAAACCAGATAAGGCTCATTTATATCTATATCAAAATCATCTGAGCCGTTGAGGTGCTTGGACAATATATCAATAGGCTTTACACGTCCTTCACGCAATCTAATCTCAGACCTGACTTTGCTTTGATCAAAATGAAACTGTATATAGAACAAATGAATTAATCAGTTTACAAGTAAAAAGAAACGAAAATGCAATCATGGCTACAAGAACCTTGCAACAAGAAACGCGAGCTTTACAATAGTAAAATGAGTAATTATGGGATGCAGATATTGATAGCTAATTAGTATTGTACCTCTTCTTCTTTCTTCTCCCAGTCCTGGTATTCAGCCCGAGCACGTTCTCTGGCTAACAATGCCTGCAGAAAAAACACAGTTGATGAACCAAATTGCAACAAATTAAGGAAAGAACAATGGCAGGATATCATAATTCTCCTGTCGACATTATCTAACCGGATTGGTGGGAAAAACAAAGACAAAAAGAAAACTCGCCGCATAGGGGTAAACTGACCATTTCTTCCTCATGCCGTGCCTTTTCAAGTGCCCTTTCTTCTCTTCTCTTTTTAACCTTTTCTATCTCTGCCTGCATTTTAAATTCACAAGAAAAATATTAAAACTTAAAACTTACAGCAGTCCCAGATCAAGATATAGACACAACATCACCCACATAAAGTTTGTTTGGAAAGGATATAGTAGACCAGAATTCGAAAAAAAAAAAAAAAAAAAAAAAAAAAAAAAAAACAAAAAATCAAAAAAAAAAAAAAATAAAAAAAAAAAAAAATAAAAAAAAAAAAAAATAAAAAAAAAAAAAAATAAAAAAAAAAAAAAAAAAAAAAAAAAAAAAAAAAAACACACACACAAAGGAACCACTTTCATATTTCATAAAGCATGGGAGGAGTGAATAATTCATTTTGCCATCAATTCCTACTAATGTATTTATGATGAAGCCTCAATAAAATGTGTCGAAAACTCCTTACACCCTTTATATTTTGCCATGAATTTTAAGTAACTTCTTCAAACAAGCTCCAAGACAATACACATCCACATATGGAAACCAAAGCCGAAACAAGTCTCTAACTTGTACATTAAAAAAATAAAATAAAATAAAAATTTACAACTTCGGTACTAGACAGACAAGAAATTTAAACACAAATAACAAGCAGAGAAGTAATTAGACGCACCATCCTTTCTTTCTGTTTTTTTTTCTCAGCTTTAACTGAAAACATGTCAAGAGAAGCTCCATGAGTAATGTCACGCTCGATCTTCTTCCGCCACACAAATCTACAGATTACACATTACAAACTAAGATTTCTAATTCACACAATTTACCCAAACAATTCCAATTCTACATAAGAATTTGGCAAAAGAAACTCACTTCTCGTTGAGATTAGAATCACCGAAGGGATTCGAATCATTTGAATAGCCAGAAACCGTCGGAGCCTTCAACTTCTTCGCAACTCGCAGTGCCTACGAAATCAAAAGGAAAGGAAAAGGAATCAGAATCTCAGAATCGCCAAAAACTAATTGATCGAAAAACCCTAGATTCCCGTTCCGAATCCAAAACCTTTTTCTGCGCTTTCTTAGACATGTACTCGGCAATTTCCTCTTCCGTAATCTCCCTCGACGACCTCTTCTTCTTGCGTCCACGGTCATCGCTGTCGTCGCTGCTTCCGGAGGATTCATCGGAGTCCCTCCCACGGCGCCGGCTCCGGCGGCTGCTCTTGCTGCGACTGTCTCTGTCTCGGCGCTTGCTCCTGACCGGCGACGAGTCGCGGCTGTCCGACCTGTCCGAGTCGGAGTAATCGTCGAATTCGGAGTCGTCAGATCTTCTGCTCCGCCGTCCAGATTTGGAGGAGGACGACGGTCTTTCCTTGTCGCTCTTGCTGCTTGGGCCATGAGTACCCATGGGACTTCTTCGGGCGAATGATAAAAGAGACTCCTTTCAAGCGGATGAAACTTCAAGTAGGCTTGGGTGGGCCTTTTAGCGGTACGGTAAAATTTTACTGCTACGTCGGTTAACTTTATGAATTTAAATTTTTAATTTGAGTTAAAATATAATATTTTTTTAAAATTTTTAATTATAATAAAATAATTAAAGGGAATATTTTTAAAAAAATATTAACCGTAAAAATTTAAAATTAAATTTTTAAATAAATAAAATGAACCACGCATATATTAATATTAGTTGCGGTTACGTGGTCCGCAAGTGTTGATGTAGTTAAAAAAATAAAGAAACAATTAAATAGAGCCCATTTGGTAAAGGGATTCGTTCCCTAATTCGAATCATGATTCATAGTTCGCTACAGTATTTTTTCTCACAAAAAATATACGTAAATCAAAAATAATTCTAATCACATGATTTTAATCCATGAACAAAACGGATCTTAATGGCGTTGGCTATAGTGCCCCAGTTGATAAACGAATGGGCTGGTCCCCATTAAATCTCAGCCCTTCATTTTTTAACTTTTGTTTTTTTATTTCAACTTACGTTTAGTTCGTGGTTTAGAATCATGATATTATAACTATTTTTTATTTACGTGTATTTTTTGTGAGAAAAAATACTGTAACGAATTACGAACTATGATTTGAATCGGGATACGAATCTCCCAACCAAACAACTCGTGATGAGGGTATGGAGGGACATTTAGGTCCCGTTTATTTTATCGATTTGAGTTTAGAATTTAAATTTTATTACAGTAAAAAACTCTCAAAAATCATCACTTCTAACTTTTTAATTATAGTAAAAAACTCTTAGATAAAATTATATCTCAACTCAAATTAAAAAATTAAATCAACAAATTAAAAGGACCCTTATTATTTTAGTAAAAGGCTACCAGCTGGCTAAGGGATGTTAAAAAATAAATTTTTTTTTTTTTGGTTGTCAAGTACGAAACTACGAATTCAATAAGGCCTTCTCTGGATGTTTTGGGAACGACACGAACAAAATAATGGGAGGTGAACATCAGGGTTCTTCGGTGGAAGGTGAAAATCAAACAAAAAGAGGCCATCTTGAACGACACAGCAAATCATACGTCAATAAACCAGAAATCAAAACTAGTAGATCAAGCAATGCATATGAAGGAATCAATGAAAGCACCTTACAAAAACCATAATCTAACCCAAGAAGAAATTCAGAGAAAATATAAAAATGAAAACAGATCATCATCATCATCATAAGGGATTAATAATTTAGTTGCTATGAAAAGCTTAATGTCCATTAAGTTCTAATGGGAAATATATATACATAAAAATGATCTTAAAAGTCTGCTCTATTCAGACTACATTTCCTATTCTATTTCATATTACAAGGGAAAGAATCAAATCAATGATATTCATAAAAGTCAATGATCATTTTACTTCTAAGATCCCGTATTTTTCTTAACACTCCCTCTCAAGTTAGAATAGATATTAATTGTTCTTAACTTGCTGAGTAAGTTCAAAAATTATGGTAATGCCAATGACTTTGTAAAGATGTATGCTGGTTGCTTCAATGTAGATATGTGGAAAGTCTTGATTATTCCAGCCTGAATCTTTTCTCTTATAAGATGGCAATCAATTTCTATGTGCTTGGTACGCGCGTGAAACACAAGATTAAAGGCAATGTGGAGTGTTGCTTGATTGTCACAATATAGCTTAACTAGTTGTGAATGATTAACTCTGAGATCATGTAAGACATACCACAGCCAAGTAACCTCACAGCAAGCCGATGCCATGGAGTGATATTCCGCTTCTGCACTTGATCGCGAAACCGTGGGTTGTTTCTTGGTTTTCCAGGAGATCAAGGAATGCCCAAGTGATTACGCCCAAACGTGTACAAAAACAAGCGGTCAATTGTAGTACAATTTGAACGGTCGATCCCACAAGGAAGTGTTAAATTGAACAAGAAATGATTAGCAAATAAAAAACGTTAGGAAAGTAAGCAATCAAACAAAGAAAAAGAATGAGTATTTTTGATGATTTTATGAACAATTTAAAATGGAGAAAATTCAATAAATAAAAGTGGTAAGGCTTTGAGAATCCTCCATATGCTTTGTTCACCTATTTGGATTTTGATTCATAAATTGACTCAATTGAAAGTTTCACATCCCAAACAATCAATCGGAAAATAAATATTTGAAGAACATATGAATTAAAAATGTATTCGAGTAAATAAAATTCTAACATTTAGAATTAGGAAAAATTATCTTATGAGAAATCCAAGAGCGACAATATACCGTTGGCAATAATGCAGTAAAAGACTACTCATAAAATAATACCGATCAATATATCATATAATGCAACAATCACATAAAAAGAGCTTGACTAGATTTATATGAGAGTTGACAATAAAATATATTGATAAGAAGAAGAAATATGATAAAAGAAAATTATTTACTCAAATGTATAAAACTTACAAACCATTGGAGAATCAAAAATTCAAATAAGTTCACTACACATATAAGATCATCTCTAGCCTCACCTAAATACTCTAGCCTAACTTGCACATAATTCCCATAAAATTCTAAAAAGAAAGTATGAGAATAAGAACAAGAAAATAAGAGAAAATGTGTGAGAATTTAGACTCTAAAAA
>NW_010361697.1:697152-698323 GCF_000414095.1 Morus notabilis | reverse complement strand
CACAAGGAAGTGTTAAATTGAACAAGAAATGATTAGCAAATAAAAAACGTTAGGAAAGTAAGCAATCAAGCAAAGAAAAAGAATGAGTATTTTTGATGATTTTATGAACAATTTGAGAAAATTCAATAATAAAAAGTGGTAAGGCTTTGAGAATCCTCCGTATGCTTTGTTCACCTATTTGGATTTTGATTCATAAATTGACTCAATTGAAAGTTTCACATCCCAAACAATCAATCGGAAAATAAATATTTGAAGAACATATGAATTAAAAATGTATTCGAGTAAATAAAATTCTAACGTTTAGAATTAGGAAAAATTATCTTATGAGAAATCCAAGAGCGACAATATACCGTTGGCAATAATGCAGTTAAAGACTACTCATAAAATAATACCGATCAATATATCATATAATGCAACAATCACATAAAAAGAGCTTGACTAGATTTATATGAGAGTTGACAATAAAATATATTGATAAGAAGAAGAAATATGATAAAAGAAAATTATTTACTCAAATGTATAAAACTTACAAACCATTGGAGAATCAAAATCCAAATAAGTTCACTACACATATAAGATCATCTCTAGCCTCACCTAAATACTCTAGCCTAGCTTGCACATAATTCTCATAAAATTCTAAAAAGAAAGTATGAGAATAAGAACAAGAAAATAAGAGAAAATATGTGAGAATTTAGATTCTAAAAATTAATCCACCCTAAAATCACCTTAACAATGGCCCTATTTATAGAGTTTTTAAAATGCTAAGAAAAAATCATCACAAGGCTTAAACGGGGAGAAAAACCATCATAAACGTGGCTGAAGAGGTGGGCCACGTGTCGCAAGTGGATTCGCGCGCGGGAGAAGTGCTGTACTGGCTGGACCCACGCGGAGGAAGGCTTGACGCACGTGGGAGAGGAAGTCGCGCGGGAGAGAGAGATCGTGCGCGCAGAGGAGAGAACGTGCGCGCCAAGTGCGCTTGCTGGCGTGGGGAAGGAACTGGGCACGGGACCACGTGGCGTGGTGTGATTGGAGGGCTGCTGCACGCGGGACCCACACGGAGACGACGGGAAATTTGGGTGACGCGCGCGTGGAGGAGACTCGCGCAGGAGAAGGATCCGTGCATGCCAAGCGCGCGTACGCGCGGGGACAACTGGGTCCCACGGACCTGCGA
>NW_010361697.1:673027-697136 GCF_000414095.1 Morus notabilis | reverse complement strand
TGGACGATAGGCTGACGGGCTTTGGGCTGAATTGGGCTTTTCTTGGGCTCAACTTTTGGGTTTTGCTTGGTAAACTAGCCCAAATCCAATTGTTTTCTTCAAAAACCTGAAAAATAAAATAAATCTAATTAAAATTAAATCCTCTAAATTTAGGAATATTTGAAATTAAAATCACAAATTTGATAAAATAATTTGACAATTATGAACATTAAAAGTGCAAATTCGTGCATTTATCACCAAGGAAGATGCAACATCTCATAGTTGATCATCTAGTGTCCCGACATCTAGCCCAATCCGCATTGCAAAAGGCATTTAATTGCATTGAGATGTTTGCAGAGATAAAAATTCCTTGTCCTGGTGTGTGCTTGATGTAGCGTAACACTTGATGAGCTATTTTAAATGTGGGATGCGAGGCCTTTCCACGTATTGGCTGAGTATGTGGACTACATATGCCAAGTCTGGGTGTGTGATAGTCAAGTATATCAGTCTTCCAACAAGTATGCGATAGGAAAAAGGGTCCCCAATGCATTCACCTTCGTCTTTGCTAAGTGATAAATTCTGCTCCATTGGTGAATTTGCTGGTTTAGTTTTCAAGTATCCTGCATCATCCAAAATCTCAAGCGCATATTTGCATTGTGAGAGAGAGATCCCCTTCTTGGATCGGGCTATTTCTAATCCCATAAAGTACTTTAACTCACCTAGATCTTTTAACTTGAATTGTTGCATGAGACAAGTTTTTATTTCTTCAATACCTTGTAAATTGTTCCCAGCTAAAATAATGTCATCCACATAAACAAGGAGAGCAGTGAAAGAAGAGTCACGGGTTCAGACGAATAATGAGTGATCCGATTTAGATTGATGAAACCCTGCATCTTTGAGAGCTGTGGACAACTTGATAAACCATTGATGAGAAGCTTGCTTGAGGTTGTGCAATGACTTATGTAGCTTGCATACGTGTGTCTCCCCCTTTCGTCTGAAGCCAGGAGGTAGTGACATGTAGACTTCCTCATCGAGGTCACCATGAAGAAAAGCAGTGTTGACGTCAAGTTGGCGAAGATGCCAATTCTTAGAGGCTGCCACGGTAAGAAGGAGTCGAACGGTCACAAGCTTCGCAACGGGAGCAAATGTTTCATGATAATCGAAACCCTCTACTTGGCTGTAGCCTTCGGCAACCAATCGAGCTTTATAACGATTAATTGTGCCATCAGGATTTAACTTGATTTTGCAGACCCATTTGCAACCAACGGGCTTCTTGTTGCGGGGTAAAGGTTGGAGAGACCAAGTACCATTGGCTTCGAGAGCAGTAAGTTCATCTTGCATGGCATGTCTCCATTTAGGATCCTGGATGGCTTGTGCAAAGGATGTCGGTTCTTTTACAGTTGAAAGAGATGTAGCAAAAACTCTGTGTACTGGTGAGAGTTAATCATAAGTGAGAACTTGGGATAAGGGGTGAGAAATACCTTTGTTGTCCGTCAACACCAAGTGAGATGAGGGAAGGGACCGAGACGGCAAGGACGCTTTTACATGGTATTGTTGAAGATAGCTGGGTGCATGAGTGGCGCGTCGCAATCGTGGTTCACGTTGAGGTGTGGCGGAAGGATTTGTGGTGGATGGAGAAGAGAGGATGATGTTAGGTGAGCCAGTGGTGATGGGTTCAGGTTCGACATCTGTGTTTGGAGGTGTTAGAGAAGTAGGTACAGAGATTTCGTGAATTTGAGGTATCACGTCTTGGGTTTGGGATGTTGAAGCCTGGTCTTGCATGGTTGGGTGCCTATCATCATAGACAATGGAAGATGGTGGTGAAAGTACGACTGGTTGTGTGGTAGCAGAGATACTGTAGGGAAAAATATGCTCATGGAAAAGTACATCACGAGAGATAAAAATTCGTCATGTATCTAAGTTATAGACTCAATATCCTTTGGTGCCATATGGATATTCAAGAAATAAGCATCGGGTGGATCGGGTGTCAAACTTACTAGGTCTATGATGATGAGTGGATGCAAAACATAAGCAGCCGAAAACACGTAGATGCTCATATGCTGGTGATTTATAGAAAAGAACTTCATATGGTGTTTTACCTTTACAAACTGGTGTAGGCGTGCGGTTGATGAGGTAAGCAATAGTAAGAATGGCATCCCCCCAAAATTGTTTTGGAAGGTTAGCTTGAAAAAGTAAGGCACGGGCTATATTTAGAAGGTGACGGTGTTTGCGCTCGACAACCCCATTTTGTTGCAGAGTAGAAACACAACTGGTTTGGTGAAAAATTCCTTTATCATAAAAAAGTTAGATGATATCAAATTCTTGTCCATTATCACTGTGAATAATCTTTATACGATATGCAAATTACGTCTCAACCATCTTGACGAAAGTGACAAGAAAATCACGTGCCTCAAATTTTTTGTGTAACAGATAAACCCATGTATATTGTGAAAAATCATCAACTATTGTTAGAAAATACTTCGCCCCATTAAGAGTTGGAACATGATAGCGCCCCCCCCCCCCCCCCCCAAATATCAACATGTATTAACTAAAAAGGCAATGTTGTATTAATAGAACTCAAAGGAAAAAGTTTTTGAGTTTGTTTGGCAAGAGGACAAATGGAACAATCATCAATAGAACAAAAATGTATGGTCTTATTAAATAATGACAGAGATTGCAGACTTTTATTTGAAAGGTGGCCAAGACGTTGCTGCCAAAGGTGGGAACTAGTGGTGACCCGCGGTTGAAATGGAGCAACACCCAGCATTCTTCTTGATATTCAGGTAGTAGAGTCATTTTCGCTCAGTTCCCGTCCCAATCGTCTTCCCCGAATATTTGTCCTGAACAAAACAAAGGTTTTTGGTGAAGGTTGCAACACAGGAGGCAGTCTTAGCAAGACTAGCCACTAATATTAAATTTAATTTGAAAGTTGGAACACACAACACATTATGGAGTATGAGTTTGTCAGAAAACCGTATGGTGCCTATATGTGTTACACAGGCAAGAGCATGATTTGGTAAATGCACATAACGATTGGTAACAAGTGTACTGGTAGTCATCAAATTAGATGAGCAGACCATATGGTCGGTTGGCCTTGTGTCAAAGATCCAATTGGTCTCTGAATCAAAATCATATGCACGAGTTGCAGTACCTGAATCACTGCTTACTATTGGGGCTGAACTCACTTGATTAGCGATGCTACCTGATTTGGTCCTATCAATAAGGGCCATTAGATCATGATATTGTTCTGTTGTAAGGCTGTAGAATGATGGCAGTGCTGTAGCATTATTCAGTTTGGAATCTGCATAGTGAGCCTTGGAAGAAAAGCTCGAGTTTCCCTTTTTGTCTGAAGTGGCCCTTTTTAATTTTTAACAAACATCAATAGTGTGGCCCCTGAAACCACAGTAATCACACTTGAGATGTGCCTGGTAATTTTCGGTGGAGTGTCCCGTGATATTGCAGTGATCGCACTTGAGATGTGCATTCCTTTGCATATGGTTTCTATTTGACTTTTGTGATTCGTCCTTGACAGCGAACGTAGCGGCATCTGGTGTCTTTCCCATCATCTGCGAAGAAATGACACGTTGTTTTTCATCTTGAATAATAAGGGAGAATACCTTGTTCATTACAGGCAAAGGCTCTATGATTAAAATCTATCCACGAGCTGTCATATAGGTTCCGTCAAGTCCCATGAGAAATCTTATGGTCCGCTGCTTTTGTTGATACTCTTGTAACTTCTTTGTCATTTCACTATCACAAGGTGGAAGAGGACATAACACATCTCGTGTATCCCATAAGCCCTTCAGTTTGGTGTAGTATTCGCCAATGTTCATGCCTCCTTGTACACAACCATGAATCTCTTGATCAATATGGAAGAGATGCACATTGTTGGTGTGAGAAAAGAGCTCCTTCAATTCGTTTCAAAGCTCCAAAGCACTGTCGTTGTACATCACACTTTGTGCAATGTTAAGTGAGATGGTGTTGAGAATCCATACCTTAACAAGAAGGTTGCAGCGAGTCCACTGCTTAATTTCCCTTGCTGATCCAGAGAGAGGTTTGGTAATAGTACCATCGATGAAGCCATCTTTGTTTTTGGTGATGAGAGCCATGAGCATGGCATGGCTCCAGTTGAGATAGTTTTCTTGTGTCAATATTTGAGTCACAAAGACCAAACCTGGTTGATCCGAGTGATGAAGATAGAAGGGATCGCTTGGATCTTCATACTTGTTTACATGAAGCTTAGACGCTTCATCTTTCTCCGATGTTCTCTCGTCATTCTTTGCCATGGAAGCTGGCGGTGAAAAGTATGACGCCTAGTTTGTTTATTTTTATTTTTTTTACACTATTCTGTAAGGTGATTTTCAACGCTCTGATGCCATAATAATTTAGTTGCTGTTAAAAGCTTAATGTCCATTAAGTGATAATGGGAAATATATATATACAGAAGAATGATCCTAAAAGTCTGCTCTATTCAGACTACATTTCCTATTCTATCTCATATTACAAGAGAAAGAATCAAATAAATGATATACATAAAAGTCAATGATCACTTTACTCCTAAGATCCCATATTTTCCTTAACAAGGATTCTGAAATATACGAAGGCTCTTTAGCATTACCTGCCCATTTGTGCAATTTCAATTATCAAACCGTTTGAAACTGCAATTCTCAGTTTCTACCATTAGAAGCATCTAGTTCTTCAGTTCCTATCTTTTTCTATGTTCAGATTCAGTATCACCATTTTCAATAATATTAGATTTCTGAGAATTGGAACCAGAGCTAGAATTTTTTCCCCCAAAAGTCTCAACACATCTTCTTGTTGAACGTGAATTTCACCTTCATCATTCGAATAAAAAGCAATTGGATCTGAAATGCCATGGCTTCGTCGAAATTCCTTGCTCTGCAGAGTGTTTGTGACACCTACTCAAAAACGACACCACATTCCTAAAATACAATCTCATCTAATCGTTACGATTCACCGCATTGGTATTACGTTACTCATAGTCACTTCTACAATTGAAGAAACCAATTTTTAACAGTTGATAAAACAATTTTACTTTTTTACCCTCTCAAGACATTCATAAAAATAGAAGAAACACACGTAGTGTATTCGTGTCATGATTTGAGTCATTGTTCATAGTTCGTTACAGTATTTTCTCTCATACAAAACACACATAAATCGAGAATGGTTCAGAATCATGATTCTGAATCCATTAACCAAATGTCTACTAAATTACTCTGCTCATATTACCAAATTGTCCTCCACAAAGATTAATTAATACAATTTTTTTATTAGAAAATGTGAAAAGGTCAAAGTCACTCGCAAATACTGGTTCTTTGTCCATCCCATGACCCCCGCGTGTTCAATGTTAACGGGGAAATCTCCCCCACAAAAATAGTGGAGGTTTACAGAAAAAGCCTAAATAAATATGAGTGTGTTTAGTTGTTGTATTCGTGTCATGATTTAAATCATGATTCATGGTTCGTTACAGTATGTTTTCCCACAAAAAATACACGTAAATTGAAAATGGTTCAAATCATGATTCTGAATCCATGAACCAAACGTCCACTATATAATTTTCAATAAATTGCATTTAAAAAATAGATTTTAAACATAGATGTATTAATATAAACATGCTATATTTTTATAAATATAAATTAACTTGTTAAAAGGAATATGTTGATCCCGACAAATCAAATAGAAAATTAATTAGTATGAACCGGTAGAAAAGAAAAAGATATTTACGTAAATACATATTTGAGTATAATTATTTTAGTAATAGTATTTTTTTAAAATATAAAGCATATTTTAAAACAAATCAAATAGAAAACTAATTATGGTTTACCTATGAGATTTTGTAGATTATAAAACAAAACAAAACAAAACAAAACAACAAAAAAAAAAAAACTACTTAAATGAGGAGGTATTTGTAAATATATATATATATATGTATTTATTGAGAAATTAAAAGAGAAAAAACTTTAACGAATCGGATTTGAAAATATATGTGAAAGCAGTAGAAAAATGAGAATTAACATCAATAGAGAACAAGTATGTAAATCTAAAAACAAAACAAAAGTAAGAAAAAAGAAAAATAAATAAAACGGGAACGAAACGTCACGCCACATATTAGCACCACAAGGAGAGACACTTTTATTTTAGTTAGACTAGTTTGTTAGCGTGCCTAAAATCCTATTAAAAGCTTTATTACATATATAGTAAAAATTTTATTTACAATTTAGTGTTAATTATTTTAGATTTAATTTTAAAAAATTCATTTTTATAAATTTAATGTACAATATATTTATAAAAAAATATCTTAAATAAGTGTGATAGTATAATCTATCAGGAGCTTCTATCGAACTCTTAATTAACAAATTAAAATAGAAATAAAAAAACAATTATATTTTTAGATGATTCAAGTTAAAATTACTTCAAATGGTGATTGCGTTAACTTATTTTAAATTAGAAGTAAAATAATATTATATGGTATTATGCAAATAATTTATATTATAGAACATAAAATCAAATAGAAAAGTAATTAGGATGTACATATGGACAGATGTTTGACTAAGGGTATATTTAAGAGTAATTATTTTAGTAGTAGTTTTTTTTAAATATAAAAACATATTTAAAAAATCAAATAGAAAATTAATTAGTGTGTTCATATGAGAAGTAGAAAAATGTTTGATTAAGAGTATTTTGGAGAAAATTATTTCAGTGTATAAAGTAACAACATATATTTGGAAGGGGAAAAAAATGCACTTACATGTGGAAACTAGTGACCTTTATTATGGTTGTGTTTTATTGTCATATGATGCGATTATTTTTAGGAATACATATTAAAAGTACATATTAATATAAATGTGCTAACTTTTGTTGGGTCTATTTAAATTGCACAACGCACATTATATAATATTGGTGTGGTTTAGTACGATCGTTTGTATAAAATTTTCAACCGTAAAATATATATATATATATATATATATCCCTTTTTGTCTCACTTGTGGTTTGGTGAAAATATTTAGGAATTACAGCCAGTGCCAAACCACAAGTTTCAGTTTTATTTAATGTTTAAATGGAGAATATCTACGAAAATATATAGGATGCATTATTGTGAGTGTTATATTTTAACATGTCTAATGATAAAATCAATATTTTTCTATGTTTAAGATAAAAAATAAAAATAAAAAATAAAAAAAAAAGTAGACCATGTGAAGATAGTCAAGGTTGTCTCCAAGAATTCTAGCATACCATAATAACAATGGTAACATGGTCGATGAATTGTGTATAAGAGTTTATTCCACGAATTAAAAGCTCAATTAGAGAACTACATTCAACCAAAAGAAAAAGTTCAAAGAAGTTGGTTCGAAAAGCATATCTTCTGACAAATCCTAAAAAAACTACTACTACGATAAGCTGATATGTCTCTGTTAATGCATACCATGCTTTAAAGAGAAACAAAACAAGCCAAGGAGAGAGACCGCAGACACACTCTAGTAAGTTTGCTCATGAAAATGATAAAAAAATCCTTCCCTCCCGGAGCATGAGACGCCCATCAAACCAGCTCTAACACAAGAAGTATCAATCGAAGTTAGCGTTTCAGTTGACTGCAACCTCAGCAGACAGGTAATTGGGATGAAGAGCATCTTGCCCTGGTACTTTGGCATTCGAGATCTTGAGCACCTCCACAGCTTCGTCGACTTTGGCAGCCAAAGAGTCGGGCGACTCCAACAAAAGCAGCAACTCTGAATTGTCCATCTCCAGAAGCATCCCCGTAATCTTCGCGGTGAGTTCGGGCTGCAGAGGAAAATGTTATGATTATGGTGTTGAATGTGATCGTAAGAGCAACAACAACAAAAAAACACCACAAAGAAAAAAAGATATTAAGGGTTGATATGATATAACCTCCACGGAGAGATATAACTACATCTAGAAAGTGGTTCGTATGATTAAGTACAAAGGGTCATAGACTTTCTCAAATGTGGCTTGAAAATGAAGAGGGATCAAAATGTTACGCTAAAATACTAAGTTTACAAATTTTACCTTGTGTTTTTGGACAAGTGGATACAGATGCTCTCCAAGTATGTGTTTCTGATGCCCAGGAGTGGCAGCAGCGAGCATGCTACTCAACGTCTCTGGCCCAGGAGACCCAACTCCAAAAGAATTGGAAGCAGCAGATGAGACACAAGATGGTCCTCTATTTATCTCCCGTTGACGCCCATTCGGTATGTATTTTGTTTGTCCAGCGCGCTGCAATACATGGAAGCAAGAAATTAGAAAATCTCTGCCATAATGAGTACTTAGCACAACGGTAAAGGAAAGAAAGCGATACCTGGTGATTGATTGAATCTTTTGAAAAGTTCGCAGGCTGTTGCAAGTGTTGCACATTTGGAAGCATATGCCCATTCACCCTGCCTCTGTTTTGCCTGTTTGGTCTTGGAGCATTTGGCATCTGCACGTCAAGAACTTGATGTGAGGCAACAAAACTAGTAGAAATATGGATGGGCTTATTAAGTTCATAAGCCAATTAGGTACTTTACAAAGGGTACTTACAGGGACTGGTGATGGTTGGAAGGCTGGTCTGGTTGGGGGAGCAAAGCTGTTAGCCATCCAGTCTGGCCTCATCCCTATAGATTGATACATTAACCCTGGCCGAGGAGGCACATGTGGAACAGAAGAAGCTGGGTAGTAGAAAGGAGAATATCCTCCAGGGATAAGAGGAGATGAAGGTCCTGATGGTCCTGTAGGCATACGCTGTGAATGCTGAAGCTGTAGTTGTGCTTTTCTTTCCTCCTTCCTCTGAGCGATAGCCACGTATAATGGTTTCCGATGAAACATAACTCCTATCAGATTAAAGGGTACAAAATTAGAAAAATCATACACGAACGAAGTACCATCTACAGGGAAAGTGGAAAAGTACAACCCCAAGAGATCTTGAACTTAATGATTCTTTCAGTATGAAAATTGCCAAGCTAGAACTGACAGAGGCTACTACATTTAAAGCTCTACTTTCTAAAAACATCATACGTATGGAAATCTTCTTACCATGGAAAGTGTTCACAGCTTTAGAGGCCTCCTCGGGTGTAGAGAAGCAAATGAATCCAAAACCCTTGCTTATTCCTTTGTCATCTCGCATAATTTTTGCAGAAGTGACAGCACCACATTGAGTGAAATGTTCTCTCAGCTCTTCGTCGGTGACATCCTCATCGATATTCTTCAAGTACACGTTTGAGTTCTGTTGTTATCAAACAGAGTGGGAAATGTTAAACGAAAAAGTATGAATTGAAACCAGGGCAGAGAATTATAAAACAAGTAAATTACCTTGTATTTTAGAATTTGCTCCTTGCGTTTCTCCTCATACTCACGACGAAGGATTTGCTTACGCTCGGACTTCGTCTGAGCCCTTGCTACATACAGAACCCGGGAGCCTGTCCGAGAAAAGACATAACAGAAAACAGAGTTAACCAAAGACGCGAAATCAGATGCAATTTATTAATTATAGTAAAAATATAAGCAACCTACCGAGTTGGGTTCCATTCATTTCTTCCCGAGCTTGTCTAGCATCATCAGGGTTATCAAAACTCACAAAGCCAAAGCCTTTTGGCGCTCCACTCTCATCCCTTGCAATAGCCAAGCTAATAATCTTCCCAAATTTCTCGAACTTTTCCTCCAGAAGCTCTTGGCTGACATCTGAGTCCAAATTCTTAACGTACAGATTTGTGTATTTGGCATCAGGATTAGACATCCGATCCATCTTTCTGACGAAGTTCGTCACATATCTGTTGGGCCCATGAATAGTAGAATATATAATTAATAAACATCAGATACTTAATAGAAATTGATACGACCAACTATTGACGCAAAATGTCTTTTTGTGGGAAAGATCAAGAAAAATTCCAAGTTTGCCCAGCACATACATCTGCTTGTCTCCAACAGTTTGTCCATTCAATTCCCGAATAGCAGCATTTGAAGCTTCCACAGTCTCGAATTGAACAAAACCGTAGCCTCTGCTCTTCCCATCCTCAAACGTGGCCACTTTGCAAGATCGAATGAACCCAAATTTCTGGAACAACTCTCGCAGCCCCATACTATCTATTGACTCGCATAAGTTCTGCCAAATAACATTCCAGGTTCTTTAGCAAACAATTAACATTTATGGTGTGCGCGCGCACAAAAAAAAATAAAAAAGCCCAGCAATTAATTGAGCAATAAGAAAATTACCTTCACAAACACGTTCCCGAGTCCACTATTTCTCGAATCAGGGTCACGATTTGACCACATGACTCTTATCTGTTTCCCATGAACAGTACTGTGATTCATTGTCGTTATAGCTCGAATTGCTGACAAATGGAAGAAAAAAAAGAAATCACTGGTGAATAATAATTCGAACAATTAATACAGTAAAATTTGCAATTGACACCACTTAACACACCACATTAATGTTAGTAGTCTCGGAAACTTTTTGGATAATTAAGTATTAAAGAACCTAAAGGTTTGATGAAACAATTCAAGAAACTAACATCTATAGTATTCAATTCTTTTCTTTTCTTTCTTTGAAGATGGAAACAAAGCAGAATCCTATACCAACCCACTTAATCATCAAGCACTCTAGTAACCGAACGAACAAGGTTGAATTAACACAAATATTGAACCCTAAGCAAAATTTAATCGATTAACACAAAAGTTTATCATGATTCCAAACACAATTCAAGTGATCAAACACCCTATTAGGTCAAAACATATCAGAAACAAAACAAAAAAACCAAAAAACCTAACCCAAGCCAAGATTCAAGATTGCAGTTCCGATTCTTGCACCTAAGATTTTCTAGGTATCACGTACCAGCATGAGGAAAAAACAAAACAAAACGAAAAGGTAAAAAAGGAAAGAAAAGAAAGTGATCGTCATTATTCTTCAATGAGACAGTACAAGAATATTACCTTCTTGGAGGTTACCGAAGTTGATGTAGCCATAGCAAAGAGAGCGATCGGTTCTCGAGTCTCTGCAGATTCTCACGGACGAAACGCTCTTGAACTCGGAGAAGGCATCCCAGAGCATGCTGTCGTTGACGTCCGGGTGGAGGTCGCCGACGTACAAAGAATGGAAGCTGGAAATGGCGGCCGGCACCGTCGGAACAACCGCCATTTATGATGATAAACAATCAATCAATCACAAAAGAATGTTCCGATCGATCGATACACAATGCTCGCCAAGAATGGCCAAGATCAGTACTCCGCGACTCAATTTACAATCTCAAGAAGAGATAGAGAGAGAAAGAGAAGAGAGAGAGAGAGAGAGAGAGAGTTAGGGTTTCGAGTGATGAAGAATGAGTGAGAAGAGATGAGAAGAGAAGAGGAGAAGAATGCTGTTTTTATTTGGGTTCCGAGGAATTAGACTCTGATCTTAGAGAGAGAAAGGGAGGAGAGAGAAAGGGGGAGAGAGAAAGATGGTAGGATTTTGCATGGACAGAGACTAGAGGAGGTTAAGGCCGTTCGCAACACTGATTTCTTAAGCGTACGTCCGTTCCCACGCGCACGAGAACCGCGTTTACTACAACTAAATGATAAACCTGATTTTCTTTGAATTTTTTTGAATTTCGTACGCCGAATATTACGTAATATCGTACGGTCAAGGGATTACCCGGTTTAATTCCGTTTTTTGCGCGAGAGAAATCCAAACGAAAATTTTCATTTTTGTTATTTATTTCTTTTTCGGAAATCATGGGTGGTACGTATTTGAGTTGGCGCGTGGTAGGAAAGTCGCACGTGCGTGAAAACGGAGGGGAGAGGACTGATGAGTGCGCGGGTGACAGAGTTATAGTGAGGGAGAGGCGGGTAATGAAAGTGGGACCCAGCCAACCGTAAAGACTGTTTCAAAGCTTATATAAAAATTAAATTAAAAATTAAAAATTAAAAAACGGCTTCCAATATACAAGTTTCTGTTCGGTGGACGGAGATTCTCTCGGCTTCTTTTCACAGCCAAAAATCGATTTTTAGCCTCAAATTTCCCTATTTCTTCGCCTTCTTCTTTGATGTTTGTTTTATTCATTTTTCTTTTCATTGTCTTAAATATTAAACTCTATCGCGTTTCTTCACTAATCATCCCAAAACTAAGAAACGACAAGAGAAATCGAAAGAAGTGCCCATAAAAATTTCCTATCAAGTTTGGAATTATCAGATAAGATTATAATAACATACCATTAAAAGATATTCCTAGTCATCCTAAAGCATTTGAATTTTAAAATAAGATAATAATCACAAACCATTATTTATTTATTTATTTTTGTTTTTTAATTTTATATATTATTGATGAGCTTATAATGTCAACTGATACTTACAGATTAAATTTCATCGTAAAAATTCAAAACTCAAAATTTGTGTTCATACGTGCCTAATTTTATGTAAAAAATACAAAAAACGAGCGAGATTTTCTCTGATTTTAAAAGAAGAGTATTAGCCTAAGGATTTCAATTTTTAAAAAGAATAAACAATCCTAAATATCCACAGGTTGGTATTAAAATTTCTGGATAAAAATTAAAATTTATGCCCTCATTTAAAAAAAATCCCCTTTTACATCAAAAATAAATTAATATATAAAGACATCCTTCATTTTTCCATATTGATTACAACTTCCAAGTACCAAAAATGTTAATATTATTTCGAAGAAAAACGTGTATATATATATATATATACACACACACACACACACATTCGTATAGAATATGAATGTTTCTCTCGCTCTCTTACCCGTGTCTTCTCCCCTGCCAAAATTTCCATATTCTTCGCCTTGTTCTTTGATGTTTGTTTTATTCATTTTTCTTTTCATTGTCTTAAATATTAAATTCTATCGCGTTTCTTCTCTAATCATCCCAAAACTAAGAAACGATGAGAGAAATCTAAAGAAGTGCCCATAAAAATTTCCTAGAGAGTTTGGAATTATAAGATAAGATTATAATAGCATACCTTTAAAAGATATTCATAGTCATCCTAGAGCGTTTAAATTTTAAGATAAGATAATAATCACAAACCATTAATTATTTATTTTTTATTTTTTTATTTTTTAATTATATATATTATTGATGAGCTTACAATGTCAATTGATACTTACAGATTAAATTTATCGTAAAAGTTCTAAACTCAAAATTTATGTTCATACGTGCCTAAATTTGTACAAAAAGGAGAAAGGTGCGAACGAGATTTTCTCTAATTTTAAAAGAAGAGTATTGGCCTAAGGATTTCAATTTTTAAAAAGAATAAACAATCCTTAATATCCACAAGTTGGTATTAAAATTTCTGGATAAAAATTAAAATTTATGCCCTCATTTAAAAAAAAAAAAAAAAAAAAAACCTCCTTTTACCGCAAAAATAATTAAATATATAAAGACACCCTTCATTTTTCCATATTGATTACAAATTCTAAGTATCAAAAATGTTAATATTATTTCGAAGAAAAACGTAAATATATATACATATATATATATACACACACATTCGTCTAGAATATGAATGTGTCTCTCTCTCTCTCTTACCCGAGTCTTCTCCCCCGCCAAAATTTCCTTATTTCTTCGCTTTGTTCTTTGATGTTTGTTTTATTCATTTTTCTTTTCATTGTCTTAAATATTAAACTCTATCGCGTTTCTTCTCTAATCATCTCAAAAGAAACGATGAGAGAAATCTAAAGAAGTGCCCATAAAAATTTCCTAGAGAGTTTGGAATTATAAGATAAGATTATAATAGGATACCATTAAAATATATTCCTAATCATCTTCGAGTGTTTAAATTTTAAGATAAGATAATAATCACAAACCATTATTTATTATTTATTTTTGTTTTTTAATTTTATATATTATTGATGAGCTTACAATGTCAACTGATACTTACAGATTAAATTTCATCGTAAAAGTTTCAAACTCAAAATTTGTGTTCATACGTACCTAATTTTGTGCAAAAAGGACAAAAGAGCGAGTGAGATTTTCTTTGATTTTAAAAGAAGAGTATTAGCCTAAGGATTTCAATTTTTAAAAAGAATAAACAATCCTAAATATCCACAGGTTGGTATTAAAATTTCTGGATAAAAATTAAAATTTATGCGCTCATTTAAAAAGAAAACCCCCCCTTTTACCTCAAAAATAAATAAATAAATAAAGACACTCTTCATTTTTCCATATTGATTACAAATTCTAAGTACCAAAAATGTTAATATTTTTTCAAAGAAAAACGTAAATATATATATATATATATACACACACATTCGTATAGAATATGAATGTTCAGCATCATGTACCCATATTATTATAAACTCAAAAAAAAAAAAAAAAAAAAACAACCAACTACAACAACAAAGCTTTTCACTAGTGTAATGATAAAACAGAGAATACTGCTTACAACTGAAGAAAAATAGTACAGATAGTAAAACTTTTTCTTCTACATTAAGGAACCACTTAACACTCTTTGAGCCCGTTTAGTTCGCTGATACGAGTTTTTAATTCAAATTGAGATGTGATTTTATGTGAGAGTTTTTTACTGTAGCAAAAAAATTAGATGTGATTGTTTGTGAGAGCTTTTCACTGTAACAAAACTCGAATTCTAAACTCGAATCAGCGAAATAAACAGGGCATTTGTTTCTTTACCTAAAACTTTAAAGCTCGCCATAAAATATAACTTGTGTCACTGGACAATATTTCTAAAATAAAACTACTCAATTAAAGTACATTCTCTTACTTTAAACAAGGGATTTTAAGTTAAATATAGGTTTTACAAAAATGATCGGCTAAACTGGACAACACAAGATATCTCTATATTCTTATCTAACTACAAATTTGGCCTTGCCCTTGCTTTTCCAATGGCCACAATACATGGTTACAAACACTGAAACTAGTACCAACTGCCCTGTACACGTTTAAGCCTATGATTCTGGCAATATCAGAGATCAGAAGCGGAGCAGGAGAATTATGCTGGAAGTCGGAGGAACCGTAAACCCCTGGTGCTTTGCAATAATCCAAACAAAAAAAGATAAATGCCCCGCCAATGCGATAAATAAAGACGGGCAAAGCCGATAGGCGGATTGGAAAGAATGGGAATGTAAACCTGACGCTTTAAAGTTACAAAAACTGGAATTCTGAGAATATCGCAGTGTGCAGCAATAGAAGAGCGACAAAGCCTATCGGTAACATCTTGAAGAACATCTCTCTTGATGAGCTGCTCACACTCAGCTGCCCCGCGTTGATGAAGTCTTTGCTAGAAGTTACGGAGACATTTACAGACGTTGAACCTGGAAAATGGAAATTCAGATGTAATTTATCATAGGCATTGGACCACAGTTTAAGGGAAAGGAAAGGAGGAATATATGTGGATTAGTGGTTCAACTTACAATCGTAATTAGCCCATCCAACCCGTTGATGAGCTAAATCATACACAAATATCTTATCTTTTAAAACAAGATCTGCAAAGGAAGAAACCAGTGATGTCAATAACTTGAAGTTAATAAACTGACGCATCCATCATTCTTATGACAGAAACCGTAACATTCCATGCATGCCAAAATTAGAAACTGTTATAGATATCGGTCAACAATTCAAAGCACAAATAATCAAATATAAGGAAGCAAAAACAAGTTTCGAGATTTTTCTAGATATTTCCCTTAAATGCATAAGGTTATAAGTCGCAAGTACTCTGCAATCTAGCACGTAGAAGTTGACAAGGGTTACATGAGCCTTGCTCTGAATGCCATTTTCCGTTTTCATTTTAAATGACAAACAACGTACAAGCCTCTAGCAGTACTGTTTTTTTCTCATTTGAAAATAATTAATTCAGAAAAAGAAACTGATAAGCATAATTCGTTATCCCACCTCCTAATATTGAAACGCCATTCTGAACTTTCACAAATCCAATGCACCACAAAGCAGCACCACCCTGTGACAATAAAGTGACCCATCTATACTTTAGCAACACCATATCACTCTGCAAGAAACTCGAGCAAAAAGTAGGGAGTTGAACGAGTGAAAACCGGAAGAGACTTACCACAAAACCTTGATGTGTAAGGTACTCTTCAGGTTTTAACACCATGGATGCACTGCCCGCAAAATTTAGACTAACTGGGGGGAAAATGTCACTTATACTGAAAGAAAATGGACATAAGGATGACTTTAGATTCCAAGAATATAAGAAATCCACAACAAATGCTATGGCCAACTTTTCCTTGTCCCTCGTGAAGGGAAAGTTTAGAGGATAGACTATATAAATATAACAAAACAAACCTGGTAGGAACTACAAAGCACTGGTTTCCTTTTGAAATCATGGGAGTCACTGATTGTGAAACAGAATTAGTCACCTACGTATCCAAAAATAAAATCAGCTTTGCATTACTCTCGTTTCTTTTGAATAATTAGAAAGTTGATTCATTTGTTGTTTCATCCAACCACGAAATGTAACATGCCCCAGTGAAGATACTTACAGCACTAACAAAAGGATCATATGCTTCTTCAACAAGATAAGCCAAAGTTGTTCCAGAGTCGACGATAGTTCCTCGGTTGTTTGATGTAGCAAATGCTGAAGGATCAATTGGCAAGATTTGCCCATTCACAGAGATGCTCTGCAGATCTAAATTATAGTGAGGCCTGGAAAATTTTAATTAGGAATTAGTTAAAGGACTGAAAACTCAACATGTAGATATCCAGCTGAAGTAAGACTTTTTGTACTATAGTTAAACACAAAAATCTCATGCGAAGAAAGGACAGGGGCGTACTGCGATGGGACAAGAGGAGTATAAACAATGCTCGGCTCCAGAATCTCACCAAGAACGAGTATACCCCCTCCATTTCCGTCTCCTTTCAAACAATGTGAGAACACTCTGGGAGTTATTCCTCGAGATGACAATTGCGATATCACAGAAAGTTGCCCTTGGCCAAACCCAAAAATTCCATCAACTGCTTTATCCGTCTTAGTCAAGTCCCCAGACTGATAGGTACTACACCTGTCTCCAACACAACCATCCAGGGTAAACTTCAACCACCATATTCAAAATGCACGTCAGCCAACATATTCACTGTGAAACCAACAGCAGGTCTGAAGCAATACAATTGAAGAAATATGAAATTTACTCTACTCCAGAAACATAATCCATAACATTTTTTCAGGCTAAGCAATACAACTGCAGCAATAGCCAAATAAATTCTGGACTGTTCATAAAGTTTCGACTGATACTGGAAAGGCCATTTTTAGGTGATTTGACAGTTAAAAGAAATTACCAGCAAGTATGCATAAACCACATTATCAATTTGCAGCAAGAACACATATACTTAAACAATCCATATATAAACTTGAGCTTATTCTCTGCTTCTTTTACCCTTATCTTCTCCTTCTCCTACAAGTGCTTTCAACTTTTCAGATGCACAAGTAATTATACAAACTTTTAACCACTCACCCAAAAACAATGGGAGCAGAAGAGTTAGCAATATAAGATTGCCCCAGAATCATGTCAAAATACAATGCATCAGTTAGATAATGGCCCGAAGTCCCGCTTCCATCTCCATACTGAAATGTATAAACACACTGATTACTGTCGGAAGCGCATTGAGTAGACGATGATATCGAGGAAGAGCAAATCGGGTCCGAGCAAGCGATCAGCCCAGCAGTTGATGAGCTAGTAGTATCAAAGAAATTCAGCTTAATCTGCACAAAGAGAGACACGTATAAGCACCACTTAACCACTTAAGCTCTTAATTGCTTTGTACGTAAATGAAATTTTGTTTTACATAATAAACAAGAAAGGAAAAAGAATTCTACTCCAAGTCCACTAGTCTGGGGGCAATCGTTGCAGGCATTACAGTTAACCCACAAGATGTCACTTCCCGTGTCAATCTGCACGTTAAATTCTCTTGGAGGAGAGCCCAATCTCACTTTTGTGAAATATAGCCTGAAATTCAATCATTAAATAACAAGTTTAATAATAATATCCAAAAAAAATTCTCAAAAAATGGAAAAATATAAGAACAGGAGAGAATCAAGAAAAAGGTACATACACAAAAGATCCACTGATCCTGATTCAGAAAGAATGCCCGAGGAGCAAATAGTCAAAACCCCAAATTTTCACATAGATAAGAATAAACAAAAGCATAATTTTCAAGTAAAGATAGCAAATTTATGAACATTTCTGAGTACGGAAAACCAATTATTTTTCAAGGTAAAGAAAAGAAAAAAGAAACCATTTTCAGCAAAGAAAACAAGAAAAAGAAACCAACAGAGGCTTTTAATTTTCTTTTCCTTTCCAGTTTCTTAGAAGCCAAACTTAGCAACAGAACAATGAAATTACAGAACTCAAAACTTATTAAAAAAAAAAAGAACCGAATAAAATCCACCAACTTTTAACGAAAAGAAGCCGTAAAAAAAAAACCGATAAAACTACCCGACATAGTACGGATCAGAGGAGCCTTGGACGGGGAAGTCGACGACGCCGCCTTGCAAAATTCTGGCGTGGCGGAGGTCGTCGCGAGCTCTGAGCGAGTCGAGTTCGACTCGGTGAGTCAGAGGAAAAGTTCTCTCGAGTAGGAGAAACCCGGCGCCGCAGACGACCGCCGAGAGCGACGCAAGCGCGACGGCGGCCGCCGCCAACGCCAAGATCGGGAAATCGGCGGAGGCTCTCATTCTCCGCTGCCCACCGTTTGAGCTCCGACTGGAGAGAGAAAGAAAGAGAAAAGAGGAAAGAGAAACAGAGAGAGAATTTCAGTGAAGAAGATCGAGGTGGTGATTGCTTTTGAGCGTTGGAGACACAACAGACATTGGAGAGAGAGAAAGAGAGAGGAGAGAGAAAGAGAGAGGAGAGCGAGGAGAGAGAAAGTGTGTGTCAGAGAGTTTCAGAGGGACATTGAAAATGAAGGAGTGTTTTTTGCTGCTTAAAAATAACATACAAACAGAAAGGTGCAAATGTTTGGTTTTGTTTTCGGATTAAAGTAAAAAGTTTATTATAATAATATTTCTATGATTTGCTTAGGCCGTGTAATTCGATTATTTAAATTTTTAATTTTATTTGAGATTTAATTTTATATGAAAGTTTTTATTATAATAAAAAAATTAAATATAACTGTTTTTAAGAATTTTTAATGTAATAAAACTCAAATTGATAAATAAACAGAACCTTGAAGAGTGATGATTTTGGAGATATGGGTCCCGTTTTTTTTTTTGTTGATTCGAGTTTAGAATTCGAGTTTTATTGTAATAAAAAGCTCTCAGAAATAGTCACATCTAACTTTTTTACTACAGTAAAAAGTTCTCACACAACTTCACAACTCAACTTGAATTAGCGAACCGAACGGGCCCATGATGTTGGCTGTTGCTGTGCTTAAAACTAAGTGTGAAAAGTCTATAATATCCTTTAAACCAAGCGGTATCATTTTTATTCCTTTTTTTTGTTTATTACTATTTTTTCAACTCATTTATTTTGCTAGCATATTTTTTTTAAGTCAACTTGCAATTACTTCATTTGACGCCCAAAAATACCAAAAATGCTGGCACTTTTCCACGTCTTAAACTTTCTACAAATATCCAAAATTAGATAAATATATATTGTTCATGTTTAATCTTTATTTTCTATGATTTTTTCCCTATTCTTTATTCCAAAACCCAATCAAATAGAAATTCAAATTTCAAATCAAAATTGAGCAAAGGGATTGTCTCTTTATTTTTAGTGAATAGAGAAAAGGGATTATCAAATAGGAAAAAAAAAATACCCATCTATATATCTGAATTCATATTTTCCTAAAACTCCTCACAATCTTGACAAAGATTTGGGAAGAGAAGATTGAGAAAACAAAAAACCAAAAAAAAAAAATGGATATTATTATGCTCCAATCCATGCATGGGCAAGGGTAATTTAGACAAAAGATAAGTCAACGTCAAAATAGCATGAAATAATAAACAAATCAATGACGAAAAGGGAAATCCGTGAAAAGACATTTCCGCTGATTTTAGCTTTCGGTTTCTCAATGTGGTCCGTCGTCGTTTCGTCACACACCAGCATCCCCTTCTTGACCAATAATAATACAAAAACAACAATTTTAAAATTTTAAACAATTTTTTATTATTATAATAAAAGAGGAAATTAACTGCAACTTTGCGGTCGGTTGTTATAAATTGTTGGAGTGCTTACGCGCTTAGGACGCGAGTGAAGTTGATGGGAAAAGGCAAAGTGGGCCCGCCAACGTGGAAAGAATGCCTTTGCTTTGCCGTGCTTTCCTGATTGATTTTCAAATTGGACTATCACAGTCCTCCAATCAGACACGTATCCCGGTGAATTACAGTAATGGATTTTAACTTGGAAAAGAGTTGATTATCACTTTATTATCACTGTTAGTTTGTTAATCCTAGAGATTGATGTTTAACAATTACATATGTAATTACGTTCCGTTTATTTCACATATTCGAGTTTAAAATTTAAGTTTTAATACAGTAAAAAATTTTTATAAATAATTGTATTTAATTTTTTTATTATAGTAAAAAATTCTCACATAAAATTATAACTCAATTTAAATTAAAAATTCAAATGAGATAACTAAATGAGCTCTATCTTTTAATCACAAAAAAAAAAAAAACAATGGCATATGAGTATTTGTGAAAGTTTGGGCCGGTCCGGTCCCATCAGAATAGGAATTTTGGACCATGTTGATCCTAAAGCTCAACTTGTCTAGGTCAAGTCCAGCCGACCTGAAATTCATAAGGTATTTTTAAGAAAAATTCTTAAAAAAAAAGCATTTAGGCTGGCCAGATAAAGTTTTGGGCTCAAAACTTCGGCCAACCCAAACACTTAAGTGGGCTGGGGTCGGGCCAACAGAATCGAGTCTCAACCGAACAATTTGACTTGGCTCAAACTTTCACCTCTATATACATACGAGTGTGTCATATACAATTAATTTTTTGTGTTCTTATAATCACAAATAATAACAAATAGTAGGAAAATTCTCGTAGAAAATAAAAAAAAAAAAAAAAAAACTTTTATGTTTAGTTTTATTTTAAACCGCTAAAATTTTGAATATGTTCCCTTCAGGGTTTCGAATTACGTGGTTTTTAACTTATTTGAGTTTATTATGATTCAAACTAATGTATAGAAGTGTAAATTTTAAATAATAAATAAAATATTACATCAAAAAAAATAAAAATTTGAACTAGTATTTAGTTTGTGTGAGAATTTTGAATTAACTAAATATCTAGTTAATTTCTCCGAGACCCAAAATTTTAAGTTCGCACGGGTTCTCAACTACATTTTTGGTTCAAAATTTTAACAATCAAACCGGAGCCATGGGTTGTAAACCCGTAACGGGCACTTAATAGATTTTACATGTTTTTGTTATTTTAATACAATTTTGATTATACTTGAAATCATGCGCTGCTCTTGACATGTTTACTTACCGGGATTGAAGAATGGGAGTGGGGAATGGGAGTCAATCCCATGTTTACTTGCTCTTTTTTATCCTGAAATGAGAGTGAGATTGGTGGGTCCCACTCAAATTTGGGATTGAGGGATGGGATTGGCATTCTCATGCCCCCCTTGGATTGAGACTCTCATTCATAATATTAATATCAATTTACTATTATACTCTTATTTTACTTATAAATACATAATTAAAAATAAAATTCAAAAAATAATAAATGCAACATATATTTATTATTTTATTTGTCTAATATTATAATATTAGCATAATTATTGTTAACTTTAATATATTAAATATGTACTTTATTTTTTAATAAAGTAATAATATATTTTATTTTTTAACACTATTTTTTATTTTTATTTATTTTATTTAAATTTTTTTAAAATTTATTTGTATATTTTAAATAGTTGTACAATTTATATTTATTATTTTAGTACCCAATTATTACACTAAATATTTTAATTATGATTAATTTTAATATAATAAGTACACAATATATTTTTTAAATTGAAAATATCAAATTGATTTAAATGGTATATTAATACTTTTACACTTTTTTATTCCGATTATGGGTGTAAGTAAACGTATGAATGAGATTTGGAATGACTCCGATTCCGAATCTTATCATTAAGTAAACAACTTATTCTGATTCTGATTCCTCACTCCGAATCCTACCCACTCCAAATCTTGCCTACTCTGATTCATGCTCATTCTGATTACACGTAGATAAACATGCCATTAATATCGTGAAGTAAAAAGCTCCTAAACAATATTACTCTCTAACTATCTTTCTACGAGCATTTCCAACTCATAACGGTGTAACTTTCACATTAACAGTGAATTAATCTCCTACACATTACACTATTTTTAACACCAAAAAGAATGTTCCATGTATATTCATTTTTATCTCCCTTTTTATATTCCTTTTTACTAATTAAAAGCAAAATTACAAAATAAAAATTTAAAAAATGATACTGTTCACCCTAGCTGAATTCATGTTAAAATAGCGTTAGATGTGACTTTATATGAGCGCATTTTACTATAATAGAAAAGTTAAATATAACTGTTTATGAAAATTTTTTTACTATAATAAAACTCAAATTTTAAACTCAAATCGATAAAATAAATATCATCATAAAATAACTCCGTTGGAATTATTCTCCAACACGAGTCATGCTTTTCCACGCCATATTGGCGTGCGTCGGTTGGAGAAGGATCTGTACTATGCAAAATGTCAATCAATTTTAAAAAGAGAAAGAAAGAAAGAGAGAAAGAAAGCAAGAAAGCATCACAACTATCTGTGTAACTAGCTTACATTTTCTCTTGCCACGATGATATATTTCTTAATAAATTTGGAATGTACAATTCTTATTAGCCGGTTTAATTCATTAATTTAAATTAAGATGTAATTTTATTTAAGAATTTTTTTACTGTAGTAAAAAAGTTAAATGTGACTGTTTTTAAGAATTTTGTACTGTAGCAAAACTCGAATTTTAAACTTAAATCGGTGAAATAAACAATGCCCTTATCCCGTTCATTTCACCGATTCAAGTTTAGAATTCGAATTTTGCTACAGTAAAAAGCTCTCAGAAACAGTCACATCTAATTTTTTTACTATAATAAAAAGGCTCTAAAAAATAGTCACATCTAACTTTTTTACTACAGTAAAAAAGCTCTCACCTAAAATTACGTGCCCGTTTAATTTGTTGATTCGAGTTGATATGTGACTTTTATGTGAGAGTTTTTTACTATAACAAAACTCGAATCGGTAAAATAAACGAAGGTCCTGTTCATTTCGCTGATTCGAGTTTAGAATTTGAGTTTTTCTACAGTAAAAAGCTCTCACAAACAATCACATCTAACTTTTTTACTACAGTAAAAAGCTCTCACATAAAGTCACATCTCAACTCGAATCAATGAACTAAACAGGCCCGAAATATACATCTCAATTTAAATTAAAAACTCAAATTAATGAATTAAACGGTCGTTCCGTTAATACCCTCTTTTTCATGATGTGTTTATGCCCCTTGCAGTAAGTAGGCCTGGCAATTCGTGTTCGCGGGCCGTGTTCGGGCCGACACGATTACGGCACGACACGATTACAGTGAGCACGAACACGACACGATTAATAAACGTGTCAAAAATTCAAACACGAACACGAACCGTTAATAACACGATTAACACGACACGACACGCGAACACGATTATTAAACGTGTCGTGACGGGCCAACACGAATAAAACACGTTTATGACCTGTCAAACTAATATTGTTCAAGAAATTTTAAAACAGTATAATTGGTAGGGAAAAAAACGATGAAATTGAAAATAATGTTTCATGAAAATATATTTAAATGTAAGTTCCATTATCATCACCTTCTTTTACATCTCTCAAGTGATACCAATACAAAATGTATGCAAGTAACACAAATCTTAACCCCAAGTCCAACTACAAGAATTCAGTTGCATTACTACTTGCACAAACTGTTCCATTATCATCACCTTCTTTTACATCTCCCAAGTGAGACCAATACAAAATGTATGCAAGTAACACAAATCTTAATCCCAACTACAAGAAGTCAGTTGCATTACTACTTGCACAAACTATTACATAGACAAAACCATTATAACCGCTTAAATAAAGACATTTTCCCATCATCCATTCACAGAAGAAAATTACAAATCAGTCAATAACAACCAAAATCAGAATT
>NW_010361697.1:647656-671626 GCF_000414095.1 Morus notabilis | reverse complement strand
TCGATAATACAAGACACTGTCAAGCATGAGGAATGTTGAGTTCCATCTTGTAGGTACATCTTGCCTCAAACCTCTCTTAGAATCAAGACCCACAAGATTTACACACTCTAAAAACTTCTTCTTTCTAATTTGGGACCCTCTTACATATTTCACACTCTCACGAATCTTTTTAACCACTGAATCAATATCTTTCAACCCCTCTTGCACTACAAGGTTCAAAACATGTGCACAACAACGAATATGAAAAAAAGAACCATAAAAAATAAGTGCATTATTTTCAATCAACTGATTCTTCAACATATCAACGGACACATCATTAGCAGAGGCATTGTCCAAAGTAAGAGTGAAAACCTTGTATTCAATTCCCCACTCACACAATAATGCATAAAGCTTTTCAGACAATGCAATACCAGTATGTGGTGATGGCATGAAGCAAAAATTCAAAATCCTCTTTTGCAATACCCAATCTTTATCAATAAAATGGGCAATTAATGACAAATATCCATCTGTAACTATGAAAGTCCACAAATCAAATGTCAAACAAATTCTACTAGGGCTCAACTCCAACATAGATTTTATTCTTGCTTTTTCTCGAGAATACATTTTTTGGACATCTGCCTTTAAAGTATTTCTAGTTACCAAAGTTATCTCAGGATGCAAATATTGGTAAGTTGCCTTAATAGCTTCATATTCAACAAAGGAGAATGGAAGGTCATGCAAAATGATTGCTGTTGTTATCAATTCACGAAAGTGTTCAGCATCAAACCTTTTTGCACTCAACGCTAAAGACCCTTTGTCTTGTGACATCAATAGTTGGCCCACGTCACGCGTGTCTCTACGTACACATGATTGCATGTGACGTCGCATGCTTCCAGTCCCATTCTTGCTATTAGCCATATACACCACACCACACTCCTTGCATTTGGCTTTTAGCTCCTGATCTGCAACCATTGGAAGCCTTTCAAACTGGTTCCAGACAACAGAAGTATGCTTCCTTTTACGTTTAGAAATGGTGGTCGGATTCTTGGAATTAGCTTCAGGCTCAACATTCGCCTCCAATGCAATAGGTGCATCACCAGTAGCAGCAGCGGATGCGGTAAAACTGTCTGACTCTACATTTACTCCAACACTATCTTGCAAATCATCCATCTACAAATCAGATCAAATGCACAAGAGAAAAAAAAAAGTTTGAAGTAAAAGGGAAAAAAAACAAACAGAAAGAAAGAAAAAGTTCTTGCTGTTCACTTCTCCTCAGCAAATAAGTTTGTTTTCCCCTTTCAATTATGGAAACCATTTTATGGAAACATGTCCAAAGAGACATGTCATACAGATTCATCATCCTTCATGTGTCAATTACTTTAAAAAAAAAAAGAAGAAAGACAACCACTAGTAAATTAGGCTTAGGCTTTAATAAAGCTAACCTGTTCTTGTTTTTTTTTTCCCCTCTCTCACTCTTTTTTTTCCTCTTCACATTTTCAAGGATAAAGACTTTCACTTGGAAAGTGATAGCCCATGCCTAAAGATATTCATAGTCAGCACCACTGTCATTATGCAAAGGAAAAAAAAAAAAAAAAAAAAAAGGTAGTGGCCAAGGCGCCAAGCCAAGCCAACACTACATTCCAAGACACCTACCAAATCTTCTGGGTTTGTCCTTGCTGGTGGGACAAGCAAATTATTTCATATATGATGCCGGCACTCCTCTGGCTCTTTTTGTCGTCCACTTTTGTTTCCAAATTATAAATTAGAATTACCAAAACAAAAAAAAACCCATCTTCACTTAGACACCATCGATCGGTTTGAAGATTTTATTAACATCATTTTTGTTGCATTACCATTACTTTATCACGTTTCCAAATGGCATTACTTTCCCAAAAGTGCAAAATACAATCGACAGTGTAAGAGTTGGTCTTGTCTCATTTTTTTTTCCCTTTCAATGGTTGGATTCTCCGGAATAACAAAAAAATCAAACATGAAAAGATCATATGAATGAAGTGGAGAACATACCGGGAGAAATGTGGAGTTTGCGACCACTTCCGGTGTTGGAGACTCTGAGAACAAATCGAAGAATCAAAAATCGAACAACTCCTGAGAACAAAAATCGAAAACCAGCCAAGTCTAACTACAAAGTTAAGAATAACTTTCAAAACAAAATCGAAAGTGACAACCAACCAAGTATAACTACAATCGAAGAATCAAAACAAAAAAAAAAAAGAGAAAATGAAAACTCCTTAGGGCTTTACCTGAAACGGAATCCAAATGGTCGTTCGCCCCCCAAAATCAATCTCAAATCTCAATGGTGAAAGGCTGAACTTGAAACGGCGCGGGTGAGGAGTGAGGACTGAGGCGGTGGCCGGTGAGGACTGAGGCGGTGGCCCGTGAGGACTGAGGCGGGGGAGGACTGAGGCCGGGGAGGGCTGAGGCACTGAGGACTGAGGCAGGTGAGGCCGGCGGGTGAGACTTGAGAGACCGTGAGGCGTGAGATGATGAGACTCGAGAGAATGAGAGAGAAAACTGAGGCAGGGAATAGGGATTCAGCTCAGGGACGGCCGCACGGGGAGAAGAGTTTGAGTGTTAGTCTGTTAGTGACTTAGTGTTAGACACTTAGGGTTTTCCGGTTTTGGCTAAAAAAAAAATATTTGGGCATATTAAACGGGCCGGTCCGGGTCGTGCCTGCCGGCCCGATAATGGCACGTTTAATTAAACGGGTTAAACGTGTTAAACGGGCTGGCACGAATCCAACCCGTTTATTTTCGTGTTATTCGTGCCAGCCCGTTAACGACCCAATTAATAATCGTGCGGTCTAAACCCATTTATCTCGTGTCGTTTTCGTGTCGTTTCATCGTGTCGTGTCTAAAATTGCCAGCCCTAGCAGTAAGTGATAACGTTTCACAACGAAAGCTAAAATGAAAAGGCGTTATCTATTATTAATCAATTTTCTTCTATATCGTTCATCAAAGCTGTGTAGCATGATAGGATCAAAAAAGTACCTTCAAAGAAATATATACACCCAAATATATGAGCAAAAAGGGAAAAAAAAAGAATACCAAAATTTTGTACAACATAGTTCCTTTTCCAATGCATCAAAATCTCTTTAATTTGAAAATTTTTGAATGTGTGCTTGTGGGCTGTTGTAGTCAAACTAATCATATACTAGTAATGCACAAGTTGTAATGTCACTATTGTCAAATCAAGGAATTTCTTCACCACTACGAAATCATTTTCTCTCTTTTTTTTTTCTTTCTTTTTTTTTTTTTTGTGTGGTTTTTAGCGTGGAGATTTGACAATATGGGGCTGATCTGAATCGCATAAATAGAGGCAGTTGGTTGAAAGAGAAAGGAGTTGTGACAATGCAATCATTGCCTTCACATAAGAGTTCCAACTCATTTTAATTAGAAAAAGTTCTTGCCCCATTCTTGACAAATATCTTGTGCTACGGATTTGCTTAATTGGAATCAACCCACCACATGATTCTTTTTGCAAACATACTAGAAGTACCACGTAATTGATTATCCAAGTAAAAAAGTTTCTAGCTCGTCCTTAATTAGTATCCGGTACTGATAGTATCAATTTTTAACTGTTAAATTTGATTAAAAATTACATAAAATTAAAATAATATGTAGAATATATAATTTATGATATGAATCTGACAGTTAAAAACTGAAAACTACACATAGTTTATTTTTTCACGATCTAATACAAAAATCTCTTATTAAATATTGATTGGGAATCTCTTATGTTTTTTTCTTTTTTTCCATTTTTATAGGCTTATTATGCTGTGTGTTCCAAGCTTAATATGCCTTTTTAAGTGTAAAATGTACTCAAAATCCACATTGCACATGAATTTTAGGCCTCGTTCGCTTCGTGGATTCGAGTTTTCAATTCAAGTTGAAATGTTACCATTTTTTATAGTTTTTAACTATAGTAAAAAAAGTTAAATGTGACATTTTTTTGAGAATTTTTAACTGTAAAAACTTAAAATTGAAAATTCAAATCGGTGAAATGAACAAAGCATTAAGGGTCCGTTCACTTCGCTGATTCGAGTTTGTAATTCGAGTTGAGATGTGATTTTATGTGAGAGCTTTTTACTGTAGCAAAAAAGTTAGATGTGATTGTTTGTGAGAGCTTTTTACTGTAGCAAAACTCGAATTCTAAACTCGAATTGATGAAGTGAACGGGACCTAAGTATACAATTCAATTCAAACTTCTTTAATAAAGTTGACTGATGTGTATAATAAATTGGTTGCTTTTCTTGTTGTGAAACCGTTTACTCAAGAGTGCATGTTTTCTTTTCTTAAAACTTTGACTATAAAAACGTTGATGTCCGTCCCATTATTTAAAATTCGAAGTCGCATTCACGAGTAAAATTAAAAAACAAGAAATAGAAACAAAAGAAGGTATGGGAAAGAAGCTTCTTGGTCATTTACGTACTTTGTTGAAGGAATACATATTTGGAGGAGCATTGGTCATGATGAAATCACATCACGCGATGTTAAAATAACGAGTTAATTACATATATGTTCATTTCATAATGGGTGAAAAAAAAGAGTGTTTATAAATTATGATAATCGTATATAAATATGTAAAATAAATATTAACAATCTTTAAAAATCAGTTATAAAAATTTATAACCACTCAAATAAAAAAAGAGTGTGTTTAGAATTATATTCTCTCGGTATAATAAAATGGACAGATTCAGACATAATTTCAATATGGAAATTAAAACCGGTCGTTTTGTGTAATTACTTCTAGAATAAGTGCACGTTACATTTATGATGTATCTTCTATATTATATGGAACGTGGTCGATGCCATAGTTAAAGACTATACTTAAGTATTATTCGCTTTGCGAATTCAAATTTTCAATTTAAGTTGAGATATGATATTTTTTGAGAGCTTTTAACTGTAGTAGAAAAAGTTAGATATTATATTTTTTAAGAATTTTTAACTATAAAAATTAAAAATTAAAAACTCAGATTGGTGAAATAAACGAGACCTTAATTTTTTTTTTTTTTTGGCATATATGTTACTAATTGTTTGTTTGGTCCCGAGTTATTTGCTCAAAATCTTCATATTGAAGTCTGTTTAAGTCCAGCTAGTAAAAGCCACGAACATAATAGTGAAACAAAACAATATATGGTTACAGTAAATAGAGGCAGTTTTTTTTTTTTATGGTTACTTCTCTTCTCTCAAATAGCATATGGTTACAATTTTTTTTTTAATTTACTGTTGAAGTCTTTTAAGTCAATAAGCTCTTCTCCTTATAATCTTGGAAGTTTCGTCTCTTCCTGTCTTTCAAACACCATTCTGTTTGTTGACTGAGTTTTGCGTGTGAAGGACCAAGGCGCCTTGGAAGTTCATGGGCTCATGGGAAACAAAACTCTTTTTTTTTTTTTTTTTTAAAGAAAGAGAGAAATAAGTTAAGATTTGAGATGAATTAAAATTAATAGGCTAATAGTTTACATAGGTTAATAAATAGGCTAAATACTGTTTTTGTTCATAACTTGTCTAGTTATGAACCATAACTTGACAAATTATTGTCCATAATTCACGATTTTTATCCATAACTTGTCTGACTATGAATCATAACTTGACAAGTTTAACAATAACTTATCTTGTTATGAATCATAACTTAACAAGTTATGACCTATTAATTTTTATAACTAAAAATTGACCTATATACTTTCTTAAGTTTTTCATATTGACCTATTTTTTACTATTTCCGTTTTTTTTTTCTTTTTTTTTTTTTTGCTAAAAGCTAGTGAGGTTTTTTTTTTTTTTTGCCAAAAGCGAGTGAGGTTGCCAAACAAGTGATGCGCCTATCACTCCGGCCCAAAACAAGAACACCACTGCTCTAGTTGGTCTCAAATTTGGCCCATGTGCCTCGCAACTCGAGATGTAAATGGGGCAGGGCAAATGGTGCCTCACCCCGCCCCACATGTGTAATAGTTTGGGGCGGGGCGGTTCTCCTTAAACCTGCACCATTTAGTTTTTTTTTTAAATAATAATTAAGGGAAGAAAACCTAGGCCTCATTCACTTCGCGGATTCGAGTTTTCAATTCGAACTGAGATGTGACATTTTCTGAGAGCTTTTCACTGTAGCAGAAAAAGTTAGATATGATATTTTTTGAGAGCTTTTTACTGTATAAATCTAAAACTGAAAACTCGAATCGGTGAAATGAACGAGGCACTAGCGTTTCATTTTCCCTAATTCTCAAACCCAGCGTTGCCCCTCTCTCTCTTTCTTTTGTGTCTGCCCTTCACTGCGGCTATCCGGTGTCGCCACTTTCCTCCGTCGACGTCCTCTCGCCGTAGCGGCTCTCTGAATTAAAACCGTTCCTCATTTCCCCTAATTCTTAAACCCTAGTCCCTCTCTCTCTCTCTCAGGCATCCACCATTATCCTCTACCGTCCGCCGCTATTCTCTGCCGTTGCCAAGCTCTTTGGATCAAAATTATTCCTCATTTTAAGTTATTAAGTTTAACTCTCTCTATATGAAATTCATCGAAGTTGATTTTGAAATCACGTAAGAGGTCTAATCTGTCTAGAATCATGCTAAAGTACTGTAAAAATTTTAATGACATATGTCTATGTTGTCTATGTTGATTTCTATGATCTGGATTATGTATTCCTTCTTGAATCTTATTAGTTTCACTAAGAATTTTTCTTTTTATATGAATCTTCAATTGGGTCATACCTCGTTTGTTGATTGTTGCAATAACAGTGGTAAATTTGTTCCTTTTTGTTGGTCGAGATACAAAGCTAAATAAAAAATAAAAAAAAATCAGGGTAACTATGTTGGGTCGGGACATCATGACCTATTATGGTTTTTGACCCGCCTGATCCGTCCCATTTACATCCCTACTCGAAATAAGAAACATTGACTGTTTAGAATTGATCTCATTTTTATTTTTCATATTTTTCGAGAAAGAAAAAATGAAAACGTTTCTAAAACGGCATTTAGAGGAATAAAGGTAAAAAACGGAAATGAAAATGATTTTTTGATTTAGTGTAAAATGAGAGAGAAATGAAAAATGACTTTTAGTCGTTTTTCATTTTTTGTTTTCGTTTTCTCATCTCTCGAGCAGAGAGAGGCATTAATGAGGTTTTTTATACTGAAAATAATCTCTTGATAAAACTACCAAACATATTTTTAAAAATGATTTCTCTCTGAGATTGAAAACATTTTCACTTTCATTTTCATACAAAAAATAAAATCATTTGGAATGAATTCCAAACGCGCCATTGCTTCCATTACCATCTCAACCTCATCCTTGCCACTTCGTGCATGCAAATACAAGGATATAGAACCTACTATGCATTTGGAGGTGGAGTAAGGCTCCAGAAAGTTTTTTTTCTCTCTCTCTCTCCTCTTTTATAGAGAAATTATCTAAAATAGCCAAATTGTTACAATTTTTTATGGTCGTGTCACAATAGAATTATAATATGTTTTAAAAGCTATCTAAAATAGTCAAATTGTTACAAATTTTTTTTGTGATCGTGTCACAATATAATTACTATATTTTTTTAAAAGCACTCGTCTCAACAATTTACTGCTATATATCTTTTTTCAAAAAGATGCTACCATAAAGGATTAGCCAAAAAAAAAAAAAAAAAGAAAAGAAAAGAGAAGAAAAAGATTACTGTAAAAATTTAGACGTAAGTATATTAAAAAAATAAAAAATAGATGTAAGTTATTTGTTAAAATTATTTGTTATAGTTGTATATTTACAATGTGTAATCGGCCTAACACTTTCACGCCCAACTACGTACAAACTTAAAAAAAAGTAAGGGATATTTATATTCTTACACATTATATTTTGAGTTTATTTAAAAATTATAAATTTAATTTTTAATCTCATCAAATATATATCTTCAGATTTAACATATAAATTATACCTTATTTTGGGGAGCAATTACTTTTAATCTTTAATATAACCAAATTATCCTTAAAATAAAGAGAAAAAGGAAAACGAATACTTTTCAATATTACAAAAATAAAAATAAAAAAAGAACCCATTTTAAATATATTTTGCATATTATTAAGGTCAAAATTGTAAGTTTAATTTTTTTATTTACCATTTTTTATTCAAGAATATTTAGGTCTTCTTAAGGTTAAAATTGAATGTTGATTGTAGAAAGGTATAGATTTATGTATTAAATTTAACTTAAAGATATGTTGATGAGTTAAAAAATTAAAGATATAATTTTTGAATAAACTCAAAACACAAAGTATAAAATGGTAAATATTATAAAAAGTAATTACGTGTTGTATCGTATACATTCTGTAATCTTATGATTTTATCTTAAGAAAAAAGTAATCCGTGCTACCCATTTTCCTTTTTGTTTTTGGTATATTTTGATACGATTCTATAATAAAATTGTAATCTTTATGATAGTTATTATAAGTGCATATTGTACTGAAACATTATCCACCTTTTCAAAATTTCCTATATCATTTTGCTCATGTTCCTTGATTATAACAGAGTTTTCTTATTCGATTTCGTCAATTACAACGATGAACATTAGTACATTAGATTAAAGTTGCATTTTTTATGATAATGATTGCATTTGCATATTACAAAATTTTGATTATATTTAATTATCATAAAATTATAATTTTATGAGATTAAACTTAGAAATAATAATCTCATTATTTAATTACGTCTCTAGACGAATTTTCACATCATTTTTTATTTATTTTTTAAATGATAGTTGTTTATATGTATTTGACACATTTGTCCTCTAAATTTATATGGCTTTAGCAGCTTACCCACTACATTCTTAATTTTGATAACTTATCGTGCAATATGCCCCATTTTGATGATTGTATTAAATTAGTGTTAAAAAAGCACGTTCAACAAAAATTTTTAACATCCTAATTCAAATGTAACAAAAATTTTAGAGGGCAATTTGTTAAATTTAGTAATAAAAAAAATTAGAGGGCAATTTGTTAAATTATGGTAAATTCATAGGGCAGTTATGCTAAAAACTCTCGTTTATAGAAGAAATTTTTGCTTATAAGTTTATAGAAGAAAAATAACAGCGTATATTTTGTTCAATCAAGAAATTAACCGCATATTGGTACCAAATTTTTAGCACATTTACCCCCTAAACTTGTCATAGTTTAGCAAATTGCCCCTCAAACTTTTAATTTTGACAAGTTGCCCCCTCAACTTGTAAAGTTGTTGTAATATGTCACACTTTGACGACGATTGTGTTAAATTAGTGTCAAAAAAATAGGTTTAGCTAAAAATTTAAACATTTCAATTAAAATGTAACACAAATATTTCAATATCTCAACTTTTAATCCCTTAAATCTAATAAAAAATTTGAGCAATTTTTGTTAAAATAGGGCACATTGCAGTAAATTTACAAGTTCGAGGGGTAACTTGTCAAAATTAAAAGTTTAGAGGGCAATTTGCTAAACCACAACAAGTTTAGAAGGCAATTGTGCCAAAAACCCTTATAAATAGACCGTCCGTAGACCGAAACTTTCAGGACATTCATTCATTCTCTTCAGAGGTTGGAAATCAGACAAAACTTTTGACTCTTTGAGATCCCTGCTCGTGGCCGATTCCAAAATCGCTGATTCTGAAACCGCCGCTTCCGTCGCAATGATAAGTGAACATTAAGTGTATTCTGTGCTATCTTACAAGAGCTCTTACAAGAGTGGTGTATGCGTTAATGTAGACATACGGGTCCGTTTAGTTCGCTGATTCGAGTTTTAAATTCGAGTTGAGATGTGATTTTATGTGAGAGTTTTTTTACTGTAGCAAAAAAGTTAGATGTGATTGTTTGTGAGAGCTTTTTACTGTAGCAAAACTCGAATCAACGAAATGAACGGGGCCAAGTTCATACTTACTGAGCTTGCAATGCCAAAGAAACAAGCTTAACATCAATTCTTTTATAATCCTGATCCTACCAATTTTACAGCATTGCCCTTATAATACTCTCCTTCAATTGGTGTTTCAAATTGGAAAAAAATGATAAAAACAAAGGAGAATGTGGTAAATAGTAGATTTTTGAAACTAAATTAAGTAAATAGTATATATTAAAACTATTTGAAGTAGATAGTAATTTATAATGCAATTGTTTCATTTATAACTAGTAAAAAGATCCTTTTTACATAAATTTTCTTTCTACGACTACTGAAAAGATTTTTTTTCCACGTAAACAAAATTTGTTTACCATATAAACTATTTTTTTACCAATCGTAAGTGACACATTTATATAATAAATTATTATTTACTTCAAATAATTTTAAAATATGTTATTTATTATAATTTTTCTAAAAACAAAGCTATTGTTTGGTGAGTCCCTGGTGGGCTCTTAGGTCCCTCTCTCGATAATTTAAGTGATATCACAGTTTGAAAATAACGACATTTTTTTTTTCTTTTCTAAAAAAGTTGCAGAACGACATTGAGAATGTAAAGAACAAAATAAAATAATTCAAACGCCAAAAAATCAAAATAATCATCTTTATATCTTTTGTTTAAAAATATTTTCAGAATTTGTTTAGAATTTATAAGTTTTTGGTTAATTAACGATAAAAGTAAATTTGACATTTTACGTCTTAAAAATTAACCTCAATTATAGTGGTTTTGTTAAACGAGTTTTTGTCGTGCGCTACTATTAGTGTGTTGGGCGAGTCTTTCTCCATCGGGTCTCAATATTTGTATTCATCTTTATACCTCATTTATTTTTATTGGTGGATCTAATTTTTATCTGTAGTCGAATACTCTTATATTTAGCACTCATTTGTGACTATATTAAAATCTGTCTCTATTTAATTATTAAATGAAATAATTTTTAAAGATTTTTTAAAATAATCAAGTACCAATTCAAATGTATAAAAAATATAAAATATTGAAAAGACAATTACGGGTATCAATATCACATTTTCTCTCATTATAATTATTATTGTTATTAGAATATCCGGAATTCCGGATTGGTTTTGATGATCACTTGCTATGTAAATCCTAGTTCGAGAAAGACTTCCGTTCATTTCGCTGATTTGAGTTTTACTACAGTAAAAAGCTCTAAAAAACAGTCACATCTAACTTTTTTACTACAGTAAAAAGCTCTTACACAACATCACATCTCAACTCGAATTAAAAACTCGAACTGAGCGGGTTAGATGCCCACTTTAAAACTCTGGGCTTATTCATTTATATTTTTTGAGTTAGGATGACTTGAGTAGAGATCTTAATTTGAGTTAAAGTGTATTTGAGTATGGTTTGAGTTGTGACTCTAATTTGAGTTTGTGTTGGATGTACACATTTTGAGTTTGTGTTTGAATTAAAAATCTATTTGAATTTGTGTTTGAGTGAGTCAAAACTTGAATTTATATTTCGATAGTATTTTAATAAAAACTCAATGGTGATGAAAAATTTTAATAAGGTATATGAGTGAGGTTTTATTCGTATTTTCGTTATGAACGCATAGAAAAAAAATCATCTTAATCGGAATTAAAATGAAATAGTTATTACGTTTTTAAGAATATAAAAAATATTATTCATTAACTTGAGTTTGAGTTTAGAAACTTGAGTTGAATAGAGAATTTGAACTCAGATTTTAGCTCATAACTTAAGTTAAAACTCAATGTTTATAAAAAAAAAAACACAAATTTAAATAAAATTATAATTTGAGTTTAAATTTTTTTGAGTTTGAGTGGAAATGAATGACAGCTCCAGTTTAAAAAGAACTATAGGACTCGTTTAATTCATTAATTTAAATTAATATGTGATTTTATATGAGAATTTTTTATTATAATAAAAAAATTAAATATAATTATTTTTTAGAGTTTTTCATTCTAACAAAACTTGAATTGTAAACCTGAAGCAGAAAATATATAGAACCTGTTCACTTTGTCGATTTGAGTTTAGAATTCGAGTTTTGTTACAGTAAAAAGCTCTAAGAAATAGTCACATCTAACTTTTTTACTACAGTAAAAAATTCTCACATAACATTACATCTTAATTCAAATTAAAAACTCGAATCAGCGAACTAAAACGGGCCATAGTCTTATAGTACCGAACTCTGCATTCCACGATCGTTTTCCAAGGACCAAACTCATACCACAAAACCTTCAGACAAAACTTTCAGACAAAACTTTCGGGCTGCCATGGCTGACGCCGAAACCGCCACTGCCACCGCCGCGCCGCCGACGACGGAGACGAAGCCACCGGCGGCGGAGCCCAAGCGCTGGGGAGACATCGAGGACGACGCTCCCGAGGAGCCGACGAGGGTGTCCGGTTCGACTTCGGAGGTTAGCCTCGACGGCTTGAAAATCGACGAGAGCAAGAAGATAAACAAGTTCCTCGATGAACCAGAGGATAGCAACATCAAAGCCGTAAGTCTCTCTTTACTCGATTTGAGAAGTTTGGATTTAGGATTTAGGGTTTTTGGGAGAACTTTGACGTTTTTTATTTTCGATTTTGGGGCAATAGGTTACGTCCGGAGATACGCCGTACACGTCGGCGAGTACTTTCGAGGATTTGAATCTGTCGCCGGAGTTGCTCAAGGGCTTGTATGTGGAGATGAAGTTTCAGAAGCCGAGTAAGATTCAGGCCATAAGTTTGCCGATGATCTTGACCCCTCCGTACAAGGATTTGATTGCTCAAGCTCATAACGGGTCCGGTAAAACTACTTGCTTCGTTCTTGGAATGTTGAGTCGCGTTGATCCCAAGCTCACGGCCCCTCAGGCTCTTTGCATTTGCCCTACTAGAGAGTTGGCCATTCAGGTAATCTTTCTCTAGATTTTATTTGGTTATTCGTTTGTTTACTCGTTTACTTGAATCTGTTAGCATCTTCTGTAGACAAAATATGAGATTTTGTTTACTTGAATCTGTAAGCAATCAGCAGCTTCTGTGGACAAAAGATGAGATTTTGTTAGACCATTTTCCAAAAAGATTTAGTTTTGTGTGTCGATTTTTTTTGAAACCTGGACCAAAGATATGAACTTGTTTGTTCGTTACAGATTATAATTTCTCTCTTCACTGTCTTTTTGAAGTGGAAATTGTACTGTGTTGTTGATGCTAAAGTGAAAATTATATGCTTATTGTTGCTTTTATGACGATACTGAAACGAATGGGCGTAGAATCTGGTAGTATTTGCCCAAAATGCAAACTTTATGAAACCTCGAGCGTACATGTAGACTTATTTTCTGCAAAAAAACTATTCTATTTACTATTATTTTGAAGTAGAAATTATGTGGTATGTATTCTGTTGTTGTGACAATACAAAATAAATGTGGCAGAATATGGAAGTTCTACGAAAAATGGGAAAATACACTGGGATAACTTCTGAGTGTGCTGTTCCAATGGACAGCAGGGACTACATGCCGATTTCCAAACGTGCCCCAATCTCTGCTCAAATAGTAATTGGCACTCCTGGCACAATAAAGAAGTGGATGTCCGCGAAGAAGTTGGGTACTAGTTATTTGAAGATTCTTGTTTTTGACGAGGCTGATCACATGCTTGCTGAGGTAACGTTATTTTTCCTGTCTAGTTGAGGTTTGATCAAAGTCCAGAAGGCTTTATATGCCCCTTATTTCTGATGCTCATTGACGTTGCTGCAGGATGGTTTCAAGGATGATTCCTTGAGGATAAAGAAGGACATTGAGAGAAGCAGTTCTCATTGCCAGGTTTGTTGAAATAGCATCTAGTTAAACATTTCAGTCATGAATTATGAGCTAGATCTGCTTAGTATTCTTTTCTTTATCTCTTATGTTCATGTTCTTTCATGATGTCTTTCAAAGTACTACTTCTGCAGTTGACTTTTGTAGATTGAAATGGTGTGATTGACCATTTTTTTTTTCCGGTTACCATTGTCTTTCAGGTGCTTCTGTTCTCTGCAACTTTTAATGAAACTGTAAAAAATTTTGTTTCGAAGATTGTGAAATCATACAATCAGCTCTTTGTAAAGAAAGAGGAGTTGTCACTGGAGGCAGTAAAGCAATATAAAGTCTATTGCCACGATGAGCTGGCAAAAATCCAAATTATTAAGGAGCGGATTTTTGATCTGGGCGAGAATCTTGGGCAAAGGATTATCTTTGTTCGAACAAGAAACAGTGCAAGCATGCTGCACAAGCAGCTTACTGAGGATGGTTATACTGTTTCAAGCATCCAGGGTGCCATCACACCGGAAGACAGAGACAAGCTCATAAACGAGTTCAGAAGTGGTCTTTCTCAAGTGTTGATTTCAACTGACCTCCTTGCCCGAGGTTTCGATCAACAACAGGTACCATCTTTACCTCCTCTCCCTTGTTCTTTATCTATCATATATTTGTTGTTCTTGTAGCTATTGCTTTGATATGTGAACATAGAACACAAAACCTTAAGTGCTCAAGACAGGCAAGCTGACATAGATTGGATTTGCAGATTAATTTGGTCATTAATTATGATCTGCCAATCAAGTATGAAACACATGAGCCGGATTATGAGGTCTATTTGCACCGGATAGGTAGGGCAGGGCGTTTTGGCCGCAAGGGTAAGTTGCTGATCATGTGTACTGGGTGGTTTATGTTAATTCTTTGTTTCTTATTCAAAAAGAAAGTCGAAAGTTCTTTAAGTGATAGTCATTTTATTTGTGGTGACGATCAACAATAATGTGTGTTTTGTGCTACCTGCAGGAGCTGTGTTTAATCTTATATGTGGTGATAGAGACGCTGAAACAATAAGAAAGATAGAGCTCTACTTTCAGACCGAAGCTATTGAGGTATATATGAGGCATGCTTGTTTTTGTTTTTCAAATAAAATTTTAGTTTGTCTGAATTTTACTCTTTTTAACCTTTTTTTTTTTTTTTTCGCAGGTTAAAAATAATGATGAAGAGTTCGAGAATGCATTGAGGCAGGCAGGCTTGCTCTAATGTAGTGTTATTTGGTGTCATATGGCAAATTTATTATCTGAGTATACATATGATAAATATAGCATTTTTTATTGTTATTGGTTGATATGTTTACATTTTTTCTTGCAGCATTTATATTTAAAATTATTATAAAATCAAAAGTTTACTTTTACAATTTTTAAAACTTAATAATTATGGTAAAAAATAAATTTATCATACAAAATAATATTAAACATTGGGGCACAAATAAAAAAAAATGTTAAATATATTATTATCACGTTTTTTATGCCTTGGGGTTAGCATTTGCAGTGGTGATACGTTTTATTTTCGGATCATTATCAATCCAAGAATCATGCCGTTTTTCCGATTTATTAACGCTTTCTTGAGCTAGTGTCGCTCTTTTGATGCTGCTGCTAACATTTTGTCATTGTTTTTTATGCTGATAAGACCATGTAATTTGGCTTTGCTTCCCGTTGACTAACATAGACATAGAGCAGGTGTACACAGTGGTAGAGCCACCTTAGGCCGAGTGGGGGCGGCCGCGGCCCTCTGATTTAAGTCGGTTCCTTTAATACTACTCAAATTAAAATTTTTTAATATTTTTTTCTTATAAAGCTCCCCCTAAATTTTTTCATTTATGAAATTCATATAAAATGTTTTAAAACATTTCAACTATACTTAAAATTTAACTTTTATCTTATTTTCAATTTTCTACTTTTTTCCCCTTTATATCTCCTCTTAAAATTTTCCATTTATTGCATTTATATGAAATGTTCAAAAACATTTTAACTATACCCCCAAAATTTAACTTTTGAGTATCTCATATTTCAAGTATAAATTGTGAAATAAACCAATAATCAATAACACTAGGAGAACTTGAAAAGTGAATTAAATTTAACTAGAAAATTGATTCATTTAGATTAAAAAATAATAATTGTATTGTTTTAATTTAAAATTTTGGTTTCACTTTCACTCCCATTGAAAAAAGTTCCTAACTAGGCCACTCGGTGTACATATTGAAATGTTAAATATTTGCAAATTATTACAGCCTTGTTTGTTGTTATGAACCAAACGGATCCTACAACCTTCATAAAATTCATCGCATATTTTTCTTTCCCTTTTTTTTTTTTTTTTTTTTTTTTTTTTCTTGAAGGAGCATCCCATATCTTATATTGTCCGCTAGAAACCATCAGGAATATAATAAACTATACATTATTCTTCTGACTAAACTGCTAAATGGCTTGCAAGTCGCAAGTTGTGCCCTTCCACTTCCAGTCTCCCAAGAACGACCATAATATATATATATATATATATATATGTATGTATATATATATATAATCTGCTTCCAGGCTTTAGGATATTTGGAAGAATCAACGCCATCAGATTGCGAGGGTGGAACAAATGGGTTCAAGATGCCAAGCATATTAAAGGCAAGAATAAATTTTTGTAAAAAAAAAAAAAAAAGGCTTTCTACGCTATAGTATTTTGACCTTATATTAAAAAAAATATATATGTAAAATAACAAAATCTAAGGATTTAGAATAGGCTCCTACTGGTAAGGTATTTTTTCATATATGGTACCGTAGAATTTTGTGGGAAAAAAAAAGATTTCTGAAAATGGAAATATCTTTATTTAGTACCATATACTTTTGACTTCTAAAAATTACAATTGAGTTTCATAGAAGAGCCTTTCAATTCCAAATCCACTCATCCCCAATTCCCACGAGGAGAATTTTTTTAGTGGAACAACCGAAAAAAAATATATCAAATTGGATTATAATGTTTTGAACTAGTGACGTTTGGTAAGGGAATTCGTACTCCGATTCGAATCATGGTTTATAGTTCGCTACAGTATTTTCTCTCACAAAAAATACACGTAAATCGAAAATAATTATAATATCATGATTCTAATCCATGAACCATTAAATACAACCATGTCTCGTTTTACTTCACAACTCCCATGTGTGAGAAACCTGTTTATACTAGCAATAATTCCCAAGATGATGATAATGACTATGGAAACAAAGGCCACTATTGATTATGATACTTTTTTTTTTTTTTCTTTTGGATTTTTTTTTTTCAAGTCTTTTTTTTTTTTTTTTTTTTTTTTTTTTTTTTTTTTTTTTTTTTTCCGTCTGTTGGGAGTTCCACTTTGTCCTTGTAATCTTATGAATTGAATTCATCCATAATCCATAATTTTGTAAAAGTGGCGTGCGTAATTATGTCCGCATTTCATCTTTGTGCTTCCTCCAGATAATTGATATTTCTCTGTTCTATAATTAATTTTGGGAGAATGTAGTAAATAGTAAGGTTATAAAACTAAATTAAGTAAATAGAAGATTTTAAAATTATTTAAAGTAAATAAGAGTTTACTGTGTAGATATTTCATTTAGGTCTAGTAAATTTTTTTTTTTTTCACGTGAATTTTCTTTTTACGATTGCTAAAAAGACTTTTTCACGTAAATAAAATTTTTTTACCATGTAAATTATTTTTCATCAATCATAAATGACATGTTTACATGATAAACTGTAATATATTTCAAATAGTTTAAAAAATCTACTATTTATTTAATTTAGTTTCAAAAATGTGATATTTACTACAATTTCCAATTAGTTTTTGAATTTTTGTATAATATGGCTATGGGCTCCGGCTGGTCTCAAGAACAAGAAGTATGAATTTTTGTGGATGTAAAGGATATTCATTTATTATTTTAGCATAATTAGATTAAAAATCTCGTCGTATTTTTTTTCCCCTCTAAAGAAGTAAACTCTGTCTTTACAAGTCAAAAATAAAAATACTTCTAAATGAAAAATGCTAATTTACTTAATTGGGATTTTATTCTCATCACACATAGAAATGGGTCTTTTGTGGAAATCAGCGGTTGGGGCCACTTTATGAGTTTGATGAGGATATCTCCTAATCGGGATTAGGGGATGTTTAGTTTATGTATTCAGAATTATGATTTATAATCATTCTCGTTTTACGTGTATTTTTTGTGAGAGAAAAGACTGTAGAGAATCATGATTTATAATTTAGAATCAGGGACGAATATAAGAAACAAACGTTAGTGCTCCTTATAAATTAATTAGTAAGCGATGAACGCATCAATTAGTACATGATGAAGTAATGTGTAATTTCCTCATGTATTAAAGTAAGACATTATGCAGTATATAATAAAAAGGGAATTTTAATTTTGGAGAAAAGATTAATGACTTGCTCCAGATTACTTCCTCATGTATTAAAAATTATGCTTATTAACGGTCAAAATTTATATTAAGTTTGGGGTTAATTTTGTGTACTTTTTATTTTAATGTGGAGAATTTTTATTGGTGGAGAAGGATATTTTACTCCACTAGTAGGAACTGTTGTTTTTAACTGTTGGATTAATTTTTTTAATACTCAGATCCGAGCATATTCATATTAAAAATTTACAGAGCGTGAGGCTGTTGACAAACTAATCTAACGATTAAAATATAATTCTGAATAGAATAAAATAACTTTTTTTCACCATAATTGCACCCTTTCGATGTGATTTAAAATTTAAGAAACATAAGCTATGTAAACATGAAACGTTTCTTCATAGATTTTTATATAGGACAATGAGTTGCTAAAGAGAAAAATAGTTGGGCAAAATTTATAGTAAGATCTTCATTTTTATTCTATTGGTAGATATTGTTATTTTAACTATTAAATTAATTTTTTAACAGTTAGATATTATTATTTAAATTATTGAATTAATTTTTCAATGATATAATCTATAGCTAATAACGATTTTATATTGCGCTTTAAATTTTTAAGATGAACACTTTTAAATTTTACCGTTAAAAAGTTAATTTAATAATTAAAACTGAAGTACCTACATGCAGGGTAAAAATGGAGTTCCCGTCATAAAAGTTACCAAATGTTTGTTGACAATACTGGTTTTCATTTTTTTTTTCTTTTTCTTTTGAAATGCTGGCACCACTAGTATTGAATCCAATAAAAATAAAGCTAAACGGCACCTCAGAAACAGTTACATTTAACTTTTTTACTACAGTAAAAAATTCTCACATAAAATCACATATCAACTTGAATTAAAAACTCAAATCAGCAAACTAAACGTGTCAAAAGTATTGTACGAATTAAATCACTCTTAAAATCCACTAAACTCGAGAACTCCTCAGTCCTCCTTCAGCAACAACAAAAAGGTATCCATAACCGCATCAGAATAATTCACAATTTCATCCATAAAAGGGTACAAACAAGAAAAATAATTAGAGTTAAATTCATGGATATTACTTGAACTTTTTTCTCATGCAAATTTTTTATGCATTTAATATTTCAATTTCTTTATTGTAAGAACAAAGAGATTCTAGGTCTTGTCTTTTTATTCGAATATTGGAAAATTTTAAGCAGGTGTGACATGTGTCATAAAAAAATTGCATGAGAAAAATAAATATAGCTTTGATTTTTTTTTTTTTTTTTACAAGTCAAAAAGTTGAGGTACTATGGGTGTAGCACGGCCTAATTTTCGCATATCACATTACAATGCTCCTCACAAATTAACATTGCATTGCACAACTGAACACTGAAAAAATAAAACTTTCAGCCAAAAAGAAAGAGTGAATAAAGAAAAAGCAAGCAGCAAAAGGAAATCCGGCTGCAACGGTAGCTCAGAGTAAGCTGCCTGCTTCAACGCCTTCTCAAAATCTTTATCGCATCGGTCTGAAAGTAGAGTTCCACCTAATCACTTATAATGTTCTCGTTATTAAAGATGATTTTTATTTTATTTTTAAAATCGACATTTTTTTTTGGTGATATACCTATTGAGGTTGTCTCGATACCTTGTCGTTATAATTAAGCTGTTGTCCTTTTTTAAAATTAATTAAGGTTCCGTTCATTTTATCGATTTGAGTTTTACTGTAGTAAAAAGCTCTTAGAAATAGTCACATTTAATTTTTTTATTACAGTAAAAAGCTCACATAAAATCACATATCAACTCAAATTAAAAACTCGAATCATCGAATTAAACGGGTCATAATTTTTTTTTTAGAAGCTATGTCGTTCTCAACATTTATTATTATGATTTTTAGAATGTTCTCGGTATAATACCTCCTCCTCCTTCTTCTCTCCTCTTTTCCTTTTTTTTTTTTTTTTTTTTTTTTTTTTTTTTTTTTTGGCTAAAGCGGTATATATTAACCTTATAGGTTCTCGGATCATTATCGTTTAAAGATCATGCCGTTTTTCCAATTTATTACCGTTTTCTTGAGCTAGTCTAGTTGTTGGATGTTACTGCTAACTTTTTTTGTCGTCATTTTTGAAGCCGATATTGGTTTTGGAATGTTCTGTCGTTTTGTGATGATGTCGTTATATTAGATTTTGTCGTAAGATGATGTGTTTTTAATTTTGTCTATTTTCTGTGGTCTCATTTTAAAGATGACATCGTCTGTTGAGAGATAATCATTTTTTAGAACTGTGGTTAATGTGAATGCTGTCAGTTTTGTGACTGTGATTTTAATAATTATTCTAATATTTAACTATTAATATTGTTTTAACGGTAAAATATTAATATAATAATTATAAATTATACAGTTAATTAAAAAAATTTATAATAATTAATAAAATTAAATTTTTATTAAATTTTCATATTTAGTGATAATCACAATGAAAATATAAAAACTTGTCGTGGAGAGCTGTCGTTTAAATGTGATGTTAATTATTTTACTGTTATTTCGGGATGATGAATATAAAACGTTAAAAAAAAAACTACTTGCAGAGCCAGAACTATATCCCTAAAGAACATTTGTAAGACAGTGAGAGCCAATTCAAGAGCAGAAAAATAGAATTATGGTCTATATATAAGAAAGGACCAATAAATTTGGACTCAAAAAATAATTTATAGAGTTACAAAAAATTTCCTATCCATCACGCAAATAATAATTATAAAACTAACAAAAAAAATAAAAAAAATCCTACGTCCAACTTCCCACTTCCAAGATCAAGAGGTCTACGACCCTCCCAAATTAATGAAAATAGAAAATTCATTAAAAAAAATATCCAACTATATAACCAGATCATCAATATCCGGCACGGGAAATCGCAAAATCGCCGCCACACCAGTGAGCTTCGCTAGCTGCTCGCTGGAGCTGGAGCCTTGCTCCGACGAGAACATTGTGCCTTCTTTTTTCCACGTGGATATAAAACATTAAAAAAAAATTAGTTGCCTTTAACTGTGTTTGGAATAAGGATTCGTAACATGATTCGTATCTCACTACAGTAGTTTCTCACAAAAAAATAAACGTAAACTAAGAATAGTTCTGAATTCATAAATTAAACGTTCACTGAGCCGATTCAAGAACAAAAAAGAATAATTTTGTCGTATATATAAGAAAGGACCAATAAATTTCCACTCAAATAATAATTTATAGAGTTACAAAAATTTCCTATCCATTATGCAAATAATAATTATGAAACTTAAAAAAAAAAAAATCCTACCTCCAACTTCCAAGAGGTCTACCAACCTCCCACCCACGTTAATGAAAATAAAAAATTCCATTAAAAAAATCTCTAACTATATAACCAAATAATCAATATCCGGCACAGGAAATCTCAAAATCGCCGCCACACCGGTGAGCTTCGCCAGCTCCTCGCCGGAGCCTTGCTCCGGCGAGAACACAAACGCATTCCCTCCACCTTTCTTCACCGCCTTAACCAGTTCCATATACTTCCTCCGAGTCGCGATGTCTCCACTGCTGTACAGATCGTCCGTTATCAGAAGCGTCTCGATCGCCGTCATCTCCTGCGCCATCTCCACGCTCTTCTCTCCGTAACACGCCTGATCGGAATTGCTAGATAATGCATCAGAAAACTCCTTGAAAGCCTTAATTTCCATGGCCGCCTTCGTGTTCCCGACCAAGCTCATTACCGCCTCATCGTGGAGTACCTCGTTCAAGCTCTGGATTTTCCCTTTCGTAGTCGCGACAACGATTCGAGATTTATTTTTTTCTAGGGTTTTCAGCTTTGATTTCTGCGCTTCCGTGAGAAGAAAGCGTCGGAACTCGTCTTTCGCCGATCCAGAGCTCGCGATCACCGCGCAACGGACGGTGTCGAAGTTCACGTACTTCACGAAGACGGCGAAGATGTCTTCGAAGAACTTGTTGGATTTAGATTTCTTCGATTTTGGAGCATTGATTCTAGGGCAAACCTTCGACGATCTGCCTCCAATTAAGAACACGGCGGCGAAATCCTCCTCGATGAGAACCACCGCGAGATCAGCGCTGGAGGCCTTTTGAGAGCCCTCGCGCAAGGCGTCGATGGCGGCCGAGTCCCAAACCTTCTTCCTCAAATCGAACTCCTTGTTCGTCTCGATCTCGATCGTGTGGAACGATCCAGAAGCGACGTACTCGTTGGAGGTCAGGCTCTTGCCCTTGGCTCGCACGGTCGATGATGCTTTGTCGTAATCGACCGTGGCGATGGAGATGTCGAGGGTGATTCTGACGCGCGTGGTGGCCTTAGCCTTTCTGCCGCCGTCGCCGTGTACTTTTCTGGAGGTGACGGTGGAGATGACATCGCCGGCGGCAATGAGGTTGTAGAGCAGCCATAGGTCGTCTGGCTCTTCGGGGATGATCTTCACGGTTCCTGGTTGGTTGAGAACGATGTTATCCTTCACTATCTTCATCATTGCACATCTTTCTTTCTTAGATTGGTTTTTATTCTATTTTAATGGTAAAATACCCAAAACATCCTCCATATTTTGACAAAAATTCACTTTCACCCCTCTTATTATGATAATACCCAAAATATCACTTGTTTTTGTAAAAACATACATAAAACACCCCCTGAAGTAATTATTTTCTTGAAAATGCCATGCTTACCCTTGCCAATCAAGATTAAAATAATATTTAATCAAAGAAAATGAATGTAAACATATTATTAAGGGTAGATAAATAAATTTAACATTCATTTTCTTTGATAAGAAATCAATACTAAAAGGGTGTAAAGATTAATATTTTTTTCTCATTTTCTATATTACACGGGGTCTACTAAATCTTTATTACTAATTTTATAAGTAAACATATTATTAGATTAAAAAGAGAAGTAAACATGCCTTGAATTTTAGTATGCTAGTGTTTTGAATCAACAGTGTAATAATATATGCAAATATGATTTTTCATCTGAAGTAACATTGTAGTAATACATGTAAATATCATGTTCCACGGAAAGGGAAAAAGGTTGAGAAAAACTGCTTCAAACAAGGCACGCGCATTTGCACGTGCTCCTAACTAGTATTTTAATAAATGTTCATGAAGTATGAGACATTTTTATTTTCATTTTTCAAGGGTTTTATAAAATAAAATATAAAGTAATTGTGCATAAATGGTACTGAATATCACTTATTAATAAACTACAGAATTTTATATAAAGTTTATAGATGAAATCCACTTTTATTAATGGTGCGCATTTTTTCACATGAAAATGAGTTCCAAATAGAAAATTATTAGCGACACGTGGTAGTAAAGAGCATCCCCACGTTTACACAACAACACGTGGGAAAAGTTTAGCCGCCATTATGGCACCAAGCAAACCAACAAAGGCCTCCCCTTGCGAAGGAAGCAAAGGAAAGGGGCAACCTTGAAACCGAGCCATGGCGATCCGCCTCACCAGAATAATATCATCATCTTCGTCATCTCTGCTCCGGAGATCACCGGCGCCGGAGAATTTGACTTTCGCGGCGATGGCGGTTGGCCACGGCGGCGGTCCCACACTCAGTCGCCCTTCCTCCTCATCATCATCGTTGTCGCCGTCTTCTTCGCTGTCAGGTAAGTCGGAGAAGACGGAGAAGAAGTTGGTGGACCGTCTATCGGCGGTAATTGACGCCGTCAACGACCGGAAGCTCCCGCCCGAGCTTCGTGGACAGCGCAATTCCGTCAGGTGCCCCAAATCCTCTACTATTTCTCCCGAATTCTCCTCCAATTATCTAGTTTTTGCGATCTAGGATTTCGAAAACCCATAATAATTTGGTGTTTATATTATCCAATGTTCAAATTTTGGTGTCTCCTATCATGATCAGCTCCCAATTTTTCTCCTTTTTTTTTTTTTTTTTTATTTTTTTAATTTTATCTATTTTTTCCCAAAGTTTTTTTT